>NC_090242.1:10989781-11164781 GCF_024489055.1 Chanodichthys erythropterus | reverse complement strand
TCAATGAATTACATGGGCGTTGGTTTGTATTGTCTGACCAGTGTGTGACCCAACAGCAGTGAATGTGGTTTTACTGGTATATGTACTGAAAAGAAGCTCAGTACTGCTTACTTATTCAGTCATATTCAAAGAAATGAGCTCATAAATCACAGGTTACTGAATGAGCTTTCAAACTTCACTTTGAGTACTACAGCAAACCTCCAGTGTCTACAGAACAGTGAGCAAACTATTCCCATTGACATTATAAGTGCTCTAGCGACACCAAGTGGTCAGTCAGTCTTAAATCAGCCTATACTCTGTGAATTCACCTGTATAACTAATGCTCCACTTTTTCATCCTGTTTTGATGGTATTTATAGTCTGATAAAGTACATTTTGTGCGAGAAACCGAACAGTATTTATATAATTTTTTACCTCTAATACACCACTATGTCCAACTTCGTTCAGCTTCTGGCTAGTGAGGTCTGATCGCGCTTTGACAACGGAAGTGATGTCTCGCGCTCATTGAAGTATATGGGCGAGACATCACTTCCGTCAGTAGAACGCGTTTTTTGACCTCACTAACAGGAAGCTGAACGAAGTTGGACATAGCGGTGTATTAGAGGTAAAAATTATATAAATAATGTTCGGTTTCTCGCACAAACCGATCGTTTCGTGTTTTAGGACATTATTGTGTCGTCACGAGCCGCAGGTTTTAATTTTGATTTGTCTAAGCAAGTTTTATTTACCGTTATAGTTGAAGTTCCCATCTACTGCTATTATTTGACTGATAGACGGCAGTTGTTGCAGTTAAAAAAAATAATTTGCGTTCGACTGAAGAAAAAAAAGTCACCTACATCTTGGATGCACTGGGGGTAAGCAGATAAACATCAAATTTTCATTTTTGGGTGAACTATCCCTTTAAATGACAGAAATTTCATTTTTGGGTGAACTAACCCCTTTAAACAGCACCCAAAATTGTATACCAAAGAACCACCAGATTTTAAAGGATTCTAGGTTGTACAGTTTATTCATACAGAATTAAGTTCGCAACACATTTACAAATCATGAAGAATGCGACATATCGCACAATAACAGGTGGTCAACTGACATTTTAACAGGGTTCGGTAATCAGTCTCTGTCTATGTCCCTGGGACAAAGGCTGGAAGTTGAACACGGCGTCCGAAGACACTGCAAAAGCCGGTGGACCATCCAACAGGGTCACATCAGGAAATGGGATGATGGTAGAATGAACGCTGCATTAAAGCCAGGATTATTCCTCCTTCTCTTCATAATTGTGTTTGATGTGTTTCCAGAGTTTCTACAAAAAAAAAAAAAAACACCCACAGAATTAGATCACACAGGGTGAGTACAACACATTACAGATACAAAATAATTATGATTATATTATAATTTGTACTGTGTGTAGCTGTGGCATGACAGTAAATTGTTTTCTATAAGATTTGATCAATATAGGGACAAAATTATATTATTATAAAACAGAAATGTTTTTAGGCTTAAGTTAAGTCTTATATTTTCATCCTATTGAATATGTAGTTGAGGTTAGCCAGCAGGCTAATCAAGGTCAGTCTGCCGGTGGGTCAAGAAGATTTCAAATAAATTCAATCGAAAAATAACTTACCCCCCGATTTATGTTCTCAAATATCGCATCTCCAGCCTGATCAAACACCCTCTCGAAGACAACAGCTCCCACCATGATGGTGATGGCGAAAGTTGACGTTCTCCTAAAGAGCAGATTGTAGACACTTCTTGCGAGCGCCATGATCGTCAATGGAGTCTTCCGGAACTGGGGGCGGGACGATGAGCTGTCTATCAAATCCGTCGACCAATGAGTCAATAAAACGGATACATTTTAAATGTATTAATTTATTTATTTTGTTGATTTTATTGTTCTTTTTACTTTAACATAGACCTATTTGGATACGTACAACTATTTCTGAGATACACATCTAATACACAATATTTTTTTTAACTGAAATTAGCTATAAATTAACATAATCGCAGTATTTTTTAACAGAAATCAACAATAAATTAACATAATCGCAGTATTTATTATTTAATTCTACATTTGAGAGTAATAACGTTGAAATTTAATCAATTATAGTTATTAAGCGCCCCCTTTAAGAGGGCAATGGAAGATTCCAGCCCCCCTCGCGCGCCAGTTTAGTTTCCTCCGTAACCCGGTAGACTTCCCCACGTGACCGCTGCAACTTCCTTTCTTGTGGCAGCCATCGAGAAAAATGGTGAGGATTTTACCGAAACCGAGCAATCTAAATCAATCTAGTAGGCTATAAATGTAAAACGGCTCTGAAAACATGTTTTAAACACACATTGAGTTGTGAGTTAGAGTTTGAGCGCAGTATTTGAAGCGATGATCTTAAAATAAAGTGTATATTGAGTGATGAAACGAGACGTTAATCTGCTGCCTGGATTTGACTGAAGTCCAGCAATGGTTAGCGAAGCATGCGACCAAACGGCTAAAAAACTGCACTTATAGGTACTCAAACGTACCATTTTTGAATATGCTTTTTGATTAATGTGGATTTTAGCAGTTAATGGCCATTGGACACCAATGACAGATCGTTATAACCGGTTTGTTTAGACGATAGCAGCTAAATTCAGTGTGAACCGACATGTTTCCAAAGCAACATCAGAAACCCGTGATATTATTTGCTGAAGAAAACCAAACCTCAATAATTATGTATTTGTATGCTTTTGATATGTGTACACAATTCCACGAGTCTTTACATTAGATATTTATGTATATATTTTATATAAAATATATATATATATGTATATGTGTATATATATATAATGTATGTGTATGTGTATATATATATATGTGTATGTGTGTATATATATATATATATATATATATATATATATATATATATATATATATATATATATATATGTGTATATGTTTTAAGTGATTCTAATGAATGTTTTTGCAGGCAAAGATCAAGGCCAGAGACCTTCGCGGAAAGAAAAAGGAGGAGCTGCTGAAACAGCTGGATGATCTGAAGGTGGAACTTTCCCAGCTCCGTGTTGCCAAGGTTACTGGTGGAGCTGCCTCCAAACTCTCGAAGATGTGAGTGTTTGGTTGGAGTCCGTTGTTAGTCTGTTTAGCAGAGTTCACATGCTTTTGGCCTGAATGTGCTGTATAGGAAGAACAATTGTTTGGGGCCCCTCCTGTGTTTCAGTGCCAGCTATAGTGTAATGGGAATGTGGGTGATTTTTGGTCTTTAGAACCAGAACTTTAAAGGGTAGTTCACCTAAAAATGAAAATTCTGGCATTTATTACTCGCCTTCATGTCGTTACACGCCTGTAAGACCTTTGTGCAGCTTCAGAACACGCATTATATTTTTGAAGAAATTTGTCCAATATAACCACCACTTTAAGGTCCAGAAAGGTACTAAAGACATTGTTAAAGGTGCAAAATGTAAGAATTTTGCCGTAAAATATCCAAAACATCACTAGGCCAGTGTTATATTTTCTTCATTTGAGTACTTACAATATCCCAAATGTTTCCAACTATTAGTAAATCTTGAGAAAATTGCAATTTTAACCAAGGCTCCGGGACTTGTTAGGAGTCGCCTGTCAATCGCGTCATACCCGCGTTACCCTCGGTTTGCGGTTTTATTTTGTAGAAACCATGGAAACAACAAAGACGCTTTAATATATTACGGTTTAATAGACGAGAACGGCTGTTTTGATATATTTATAGACAGAAAACTAATTATTAGCTGAACACATTTAGTCTTATTGTTTAAATCTAATTTTCTTTTTTTTTCTTTTGAGTACCATGCTTTACCATGCCTCAGAGAAAAACACTATTTTGTGAAGTAGCTAACAGAGCACAATCAGATGCAGCTTTATTTTTAGTAACCGTAATACAGAATTTTCTCCATCAAACAATACGTTTTAAAATTGATTGCATGCCATTTATCAACACAAGCCATCCAGCATTTAATATTCTAAATATTCTAAAATCGCTCTCACTGCAGTGTGTAACAGTGTCTCACAGCAGCGAGCGAACACAGAGTAACGTTGCAACATTTTCAACACACTCAAATGTATCTAATATGATAAACAGAGCTGCGTTACCTCATACTCATGGCCAGAAAAGCGGAAGTGACGTAATAAAAGTTCCGAGAATGAGAATACTTTTTGTACAAACTTTTATTAAATTTTTTTTTCCTCTTTCCCTTCAGTTTGTTACGCAGTTGGCGTGGTGAACGCATTGCAGAGCCTTCCCGTTTACGTCTGAACGCTGACTCGTTGGCTGGCTCCTGCGTCGCTGTACTCGTGAACACAGCCTCGGCTAATACTGAGCCCACTTTAGGACGAAGACAAGTTTTTGCGCACAAAGTATTTTTGTCGCTCCATAACATTAAGGTTGAACCACTGCAGTCATGTTGACTGTTTTAACGAGTTCTTTGCTACCTTTCTCGACCTTGAAATTGGTGATTCAATTGCTGTCTATGGAGGAGTCATTTACCTCTTGGATTTCATTTAAAAATATCTTAATGTGTTCTGAAGATGAACGAAGGTCTTAGGGGTGTGGAACAACATCAGGGCGAGTACTTGATGACAATTCTCATATCTGGGTCAACTAACTTTTTGTGTGTAGTATATTACATGCATGTTTATATATGAATGTAAATGTAAAGCTTTATTTTAATTTTTTTCTATTTTCAGCCGCGTTGTCCGCAAGTCCATCGCTAGAGTCCTCACAGTTATCAACCAGACACAGAAGGAGAATTTGAGGAAGTTTTACAAGGTCAGTTTAATGCCACTGAAACATACATTCATGCACACTAGGGGTGGTTAATCTGTCTGATTTCCCTTTTCGATTCGATTACGATTATTGAAGTCCCGATTCGATTACAGTCGATTTTCGATTAACGATTCTCGATTAGCGATTATTGATTTTCCATTTCACAACAGTAAACGAAAATACACTACAAAGTGATTGCAGTATTAAAAAAAAAGTCAGCTACTGAATTAACTCTTTCATTGAGTAACAACAACTCAAAGCACTTTCTGTGTCTTGTAGTTATAACTTCAGAATTATTTGTATGTAGCTTATGTTCTGTAGAACACAGAAATGAATACATCACATTGTGTTGTGACTCATCAAGTTGAACTAAACAATAACAAATAAATGAAAGGCTTATTTCCTTTAGGAAGTAGATCAGAACCAACATACTGTAGAAATTGGACAATTTTCTTCTAGAAAGACAATGTGTTCAGGTGGAGGAAGACTGCAGGTTGCAGTCGAAACATGTCAAGGTAAAGAGAAAATTTCGGTGGTTTAAATCGGCGCTTGTGACTTAAAGTCGAGTGCTTTTACTGTAATTTAGGCAGGCGCGCTCATAATAGAAGCGAATAGAGAGCGCGGCTCATGGTTGCATAGCAACGACAGACGCCACTGGAGCGAAAGCGCATTGGAAAGGAGAATGCGGCGTGGACGCGATATGTGAATGCCCCTTAGAACGGCGACTTTTTCTTTGCATATCAGACAGGTAGCAACTAGAGAATAAGAATAAGAATAATTTAGCGGGCCGGATTATGTTTTATTTTTGAGATCAGTTGCGGGCCGGCAGTTTGAGACCACTGATCTAACGTCTTTGCTGCTTACTTGGCGGCCACGGCCAGTGCAGCTGGCATCCAACTTAAAGGTGCATTGCTGCCCCCTACAGTACTGGAGTGTGAAACAGATTAGTGGGGGAAAAAAACAGATGATGACTGCGTGCGTGGCGGTGGGTGGTGGGCCGGCCCGCCGGCCGTCCTGGAGTACCGGCCGTTCTGTGATTCTCCAGATCACACAGATGGCCAGTCCGCCCCTGGCTGGGTGGATCGGTTGGTTGCTCGTTCCTGGTTCTTCCATTTTACACACCTGCTCTGGCTGCCGTTACACGCGCTTGCTAACTGGAACTGGGCGCGTTCGTGACGTTCAACTCCCGGTATAACATTTTTTACAAAATAAAATAATGCAAAAAAATAAATAAATAAAAAATCGATTTTTGAAAATTTAATAATCGATTCATACTCGTCCATAACATACTCGCGATTAATCAATAATCGATTTTTTTCACCACCCCTAATGCACACATGTGCAAAGATGCTGTTTCACTACTGGAAATGCCTTAAACCCATTTTTAAATGGTCTGGATTGAAGAGATTCTGGTTATACTGCAAATCCAAATATGAGCTGGACCCCAACATTACGTCTTTCAGGCAGATACATGATGGAAATTTGAAGTTGTGCTCTGACAATTAAAGAACTGCATTGCTCGGTGTTCATTTTATTCTTCCTAGCAAGTGTGATGGCCATCAGTGTCATGTTACTAGCATATATTGTATTCAGATTAAATGCATTGTTATTGGAAGTAAACATACAACTACACAGCGCGTCCGTTTAGACTTCAGCAAGAACGATCACCCAGCACTCCTCCTGCACAAGTGGAGATAGTGTGAATACTCTCTTGCTAAAGAAAACGACTGTTCACAGCAGAGTCTTCAAATGACGCTAATCTGCTGCGAGTAGCTGACAGAACGTTTTTATGCCATCTTCATCAACTTCAGCTGTAGTCCAGTTATGAAGAAGAATTTAGTGGAGAACAGTAATTTTGTGTCTTTGAACTGGGTGTTAATACTGTTATAAATTAGTGATTTAGTGTTCATAATTTAAAACAGCAACTGTACATAGTCTTTTAGGGCATTTACATGACATTTTCAACTAAAAACGCAAGGCTTTTATGCATTTTGGCTGTACATTTAGTTGATGACAACGCTTTGGGTAGCTAAATATGTAAACTTGTCGACTGGTTTTAAAGTGCAAGTTTTTGAAAACTATACCATTATCTTCATATAAATTACAAAAAAGTGAGTTTGTGAAAACTGGTGTATTGCGCATACATATTACGCGTTCACTCTGTAGGCACGTAGTGTTTATTTACATAGTGATATCACCGATTACTGGCCTGGCATAAATGCAACGTTTTTATTAGTTTTCGTGGATCCGTGGGAACAGGGATGTTTGTTTTTTAAACTGTTTGATGCTGATTTCATCTCTGAATGGACCCTTCTCACAATTTCTTGGTTTTGAATTGGAATTTGTCCAAATTTGGTAGACTTCTATTGAATAAAGACCACAACAAATGTAATGTTGCCATTTGCTCCAGTAGTAAACATAATGGTGTTTCTATTTCTTTCCAAAAGAGGAAGAAAAAATGTGTAGGTTGTTGTTCAGAAGGGACAAAGATCTCAACTTCACCTTTACTTCCTCATCTGTTAAGTTAGTATAATGCAAAGTACAGTGTTATAAATGTACATTATTAAAAAAAAAGGAAACTTTGCTATATTTACAATATCAATAAGTGTGAAAACTGTCATCTATGATAAGGCTCTTTACTTTTATGGAATGTTGCATTGCTTTCATGAGATATAAGTGTTGGCAAATGTAGATTGAATCATCTGCTTCCTGAACTGTCTGTCCAATATGTTCTAACAGCCCTACTTTTCATTTTCAGGGTAAGAAGTACAAGCCTTTGGACCTGAGGCCCAGGAAGACCCGTGCCATCCGTCGTCAGCTGACAAAACACGAGCAGAACCTGATGACCAAGAAGATGCAGAGGAAGTCTCGCCTCTACTCCATTCGCAAATTCGCCATCAAGGCTTAAGAGGCTGTACTGTTGTTTTTCACAGAAAAAAATAAACACCCCACCCTGGAATAAAGATGCCCTCTGAGTCTCTCTCTCTGAAGCAGCTATGGGAATTCTTGAGAAATATGAAGTGATCTCATGTGATGCTAGTCTTATCTATCTAGATCAGTAATTTCAGCTGGTGAGTCAAGACTGTTTTGAGTGGGTAGTGGAGGGTGTAGTCAAAAATTATTAATGTTCTTTATATTGTTTTCAAAGTATTTATTGTTATTGTTGACTGTCTATTCATCAGGATCAGTGTCCATAAGTTTTAACAGCACGTGATTTAAAGGGGCCGAAGCCTGAATCGGTTCATAGTTAATGCCCCAAAATAGGCAGTTAAAAAAATTAATAAAAAAAAAATCTAGGGGGTATTTTGAGCTGAAACTTCACATACACATTCAGGGGACACCTTAGACTTGTATTACATCATGTTAAAACTGGTTCTAAGGTACCTTTTTAAATGGGGCACTTTTTGAGGGAACAGCCATTTAAAGTGGGGTCTTAAACCATAGTGGACTTTGATCACAATGGACCACAATAATGTGTACAAGTGATGTATGCTCAACGGCTAGAGAATACCCATAATGCACTGAGTCATCGCACGTTAAATGAATTCCTGAGTCTGACCAGAAGATGGCAACCACAGCTTTCCCAAACAGCTGGTCCAATGTGGCTACAGCCTAATATCATACAGGTATAAATTCCTTTTTTAATTTTTTAATATGGTTTATATATGCTAGTTTTCATGGCAAAGATCAAGATAAATCTTTTCAAGTGATAATTAAACTGCAAGCACAAACTGCAAAAGCAGCAGCCCTTCTGACATGCTCAGTGGCCAAACCAGCTGAGAACCACTGATCTAGATAAGGAATATTTTGGTTTCTCACCTCTTTGTTCTCACACTCATGTACAGGTATAAGCTTATTTGATAGGCTATATCACAAACAAAGTCACTCTTGTCTGTTTTATAGTTGGAACTGGGATGGTTGAAGTGGTTTTTAATTAAATTTACTTGAATTTAAGCTTGGTATCTTTACAGTTACAGCTATGTAAAAATTAAAAAGTAGAATAAAACAAGATATTTAAGATACATTAAAAATATCAAACTAAATTTGGACTAACTTTGTTAACCTTTTAAAGGGTTTGTCTAGGTTAGAGGTTCTAGGATTGATTGATTGATTGATTGTTCCACACCTGTATGAATTTCTTTCTTCTGCTAAACAGCTGATGGACCCCACTGACTTCCATAGTATGAAAAAGATATTATGGAAATCAGTCAACTGTTTGATTTTTACTTCTTTTTTTTTTTTATAACAAGATGTATTTGTAGCTAATCTTGCCTTCAAATCCTCAAAAGTTTTTATTTTGAAAATCATAATTGTGATGTTTCAAAAATCATTTAAGTGATTTTGATTGCAGAAAAATGGGCTTGTAATATGCTTTATTTTATTATGACAGAAAACATGAAATGATTCAGTTCTTTTATTCTATTCTTTTTTTCCAACCTTTTTTATTTTTAAAGGTTTATACATAATTTATTTTTAATAGAAATACAATATTTCATAAAGTCTAAAATATATAGAATAAAAATATAAGTATTTCCACATATTTATTCTTGCTCTGGCTGTTGAACTTAAACATGATTAAAAATTTTAAATATACAATCATATAATGTAGAATTGTACAATACAGTATTTTAAATGTATTTAATTTTAGAAACATTTTCTTGATATCACTATTTTTTTTACACAGTAGGCCTTTATATATAAAATAATAGTGTATATATAAAATATTTAATATATGCCTTTATATTTTAGGAATGGCATGCATGATCAAGCATCACTTAAGGCATCTTTACACAGAAAATGCGGCACAGAAACCAACTCTGAAGCGGCATAATACCACAAAAATGTGCATTTACACAGAACGTTTAATGCTGTTCTGAAGCGGCATAAACGCATTTACACAGGAATTAAAATCGCGGGAAACAATGCTTTGAACATAAGTATTTCAAAACTAACAGTTTTAACAAAATTAATTTAAAAATAATTAAATAATAAACAATGAAATATAACTCGAAATAAAAAAAAAATACGAACATTTAAAGTAACAAGTTAGTAAACTGCGAGCTATATCTCACGCTTTGATGTTTGTCATAATAAAAATTGAACGATGCAACAAAAAAATATTCATTATTACACCGGGTAGTTCACAACAGGATTAAAAGAGGTCGAACTTTTTTTTTTTTTTTCAAAGAGACAGAAATAACAAATGATGCTAGCATTTGCGTGTATCAGGCAGCAGCAGATCACCAGACAGACCGTCGTGTGTACGTGGGAGAAATATCGTCCTCAAGGAGATGATTTTTGGAATATAATATAACAGTACACAATCAAAGTGACGCCGATTGTGTTAAGCATTTACCTTATCTGAGAGAAATGTAGCAGCGCGTTGATCTGACAGTCTCTTCATGGGAAGATTACAAACGGCGAAAGCCAATTAATGACACACGATTCTCTGCTGTTATTTTGGTGGTTTGCTTCACGATGTGAGTACAGGACTCTTTTACTTCAATGCCCCTTGTTTGAAGACATTATTTTTATTATTTGCCCTAAGTTATATGTTTCGTCTCCTGCTTCTTGAATCTCGCGCCGCCTGAGCTGACTGGAATGCTTTTGGTTGTCATGACAATGACGTAGTTTAGAGCGGCTATATTTCGCGTTCATTTACACTGAACCAGAACAGTATCAGACTCGCCTTTGATACTAGGGGCTGAGGTGGGTCAGACCCGGCGTATTTTAGGTCTTCTTTAACACGGCATTGCGTCTTTACACTGAATTCTGAGCAGGTACAGACCCGCTTCAGAACAGCCATAAATCGGCTGTGTAAAGATGCCTTTAAACTGTACAAAACAGTCCGTTATGTTGCTTGATGGTGTAAACGGTATTTGTTATTTTAAATGTATTATCATAATCATAAACTCTTTGGTTTGTAGAGCACATAGTTGTACTGTTTACTGCACTCTCTATTCTTCTAAATATTTACCTACAGCAGCGAATGAATTGAAAGGCTCACTCATTCACAGCAAATAGATTATTTTTGCATAATTAGGTTGCAGCTAATGAACCAGAAGCCTCGCTCATTAACGTTACAAAATGGCTGCACATGCTCTTATGTAATATCCAAGTTGGTATAACTGTCATCTATATTGTCCTGTTCGCTGTTTAAACTCCTCCAACTCTCACTTCTCTCTGTGCTGTTTTCTTCATCCCCTTCTTCCTCCAGCTGCTCAGAGCCGCTGACGAGTAGCTCCCCGCCGGGACTGAACACACAGCCAAATGCTGAGTCTTTATGACCCTGAAACACACACATGTATACATTATGAGGCTTTGTGATGTTATAATGCTAAACATGACCAGTCAAAGGTTCTCGATGACCTGCAGCCTCTTCAGACATACTCCAGTGGTCGTATCCCAGATCTTCACCTGATGAAGAGATGTATCAAAATCAAGCCTTGCAGGACAGACTGTGTGAATGAGTGTATGTGTGTTTGTTTTACCATGTCGCCTTCAGCGGCGGATGCTAAAACCCGTCCGTCTATGGAGAAGGCCAGACTTCTGACCCACAAACGCTCACAGCCTCCCAAAACAAACAGACACGCGTGACGCATCGGCAACCACACACGCACTGTGCCATCCCAAGAGCCTGAGGCCTTAAATACACACACATACAATCAATAAGTAATGTATATACAATGTTACAAAGATTTCTATTTTAAATAAATGCTGTTCTTTTGAACTTAACTTTCTATTCATCAAAGAATCCCGAGGAAAAATGTATTTCAGTTTCCACAAAAATATGAAGCAGCACATCTGTTTTCAACACTGATAATAATCATAAATGTTTCTTGAGCAGCAAATCAGCATGTTTAAATGATTTCTGAAAGATCATGTGACACTGAAGACTGGAGTAATAATGCTGAAAATTCATATATTCATATATTGAAATAGAAAACCGTTATTCTAAATTTCAAAATATTAATGTTTTTAAACCATTTTGTGCTTCCCCAAAGAACCTTTCAGTGAACAGTTCTTAAAAGAACCCTTTTTTTCTTACTTTGAAGAACATTTTTTATAATCTGAAGAACCAGTAAAGTAACTTTTGTGGAATGGAATTTCAAAAGTTCTTAATGGAACCATCAATGCCAATAAAGAACCTTTATTTTTAAGAACATAGAAAAAATGTTCAATGGAGTTCTATATAGAACCAATAGGTTTCTTGACTCAATTCTAAAGAGCCATATATGCCAAAAGGTTCTGTACAAGGAGAAATGTCTTAAAGGATTAGTTCACTTTCAAATAAAATTTTCCTGATAATTTACTCACCCCCATGTCATCCAAGATGTTCATGTTTTTCTTTCTTCGGTCGAAAAGAAATTAAGGTTTTTGATGAAAACATTCAAGGATTATTCTCCTTATAGTGGACTTCAATTGGCACCAAACGGTTGAAGGTCAAAATTACAGTTTCAGTGCAGCTTCAAAGGGCTTTAAATGATACCAGACGAGGAATAAGGGTCTTATCTAGAGAAACAATGAGTCATTTTCTAAAAAAAATAAATAAAAAAAAAACAAATGTACATGCTTTATGAACACAAATGATCACCTTGCATGTGCTTCTGCTTTCCCTATTCTTCAAAAAAGCTTACGCTTGTATGTCCTACGCCTTCCCTATTCTACTTAAGATAAAGTAAATTATCAGGAAAGCTAAACTGACTAAATTATCAGGAAAATTTTATTTGAAAGTGAACTAATCCTTTAATTGATTGCGTAATACTTTCATGTTTAACATGCTGTTTTAATTTTTTTTCTAGTGATAAAATATGTTTACAAGCTTGTAAGGCTGGTTGCGATGAGTGCACAACGAATGGAATGCAACAAACAAAGGGTCTTCATTCAAAATCCAACTAGGAAACAGGCAGGAGAATAACTAGGAGTAAAGATACACAGCCATGTATAATCCAAACGAGACAGAACAATGAACAGAGGAAACTAAGAGCTTAAATACACACAGGGCAAACAAAGGGAGCTAAATGAAACACAGGTGAAACTAATCAGTAACTATGGAAACAAACTGGCACACAATAGGAAACTAGGGGTATATTTGCACAACAACTATTTACAAAAAAATGGAAAGATAACAATGTTATCAAAATTATCCCCGTTGACACAGATCCATGAAAACAACTAAAAACGCTGTATTATGCATACCAGACCAGTAGATGGCGATGTCACGCTGTAAACAAAGACAACATGCCTGTGCACATACGCTTATGCACCAAACGTGCATGCCTACAGAACACATAAAATGCATGTGCATGGCGTCACTGTTTTCACAAATTCATGTTTTTGTAGTTACACAGAGAATATAACAGTATGGTTTATGCACTTTGAAACCCTTTTTCAAAAGTTTGCATTTTCAGTCCCCGAAAACAGCATAGTCGTGTAAATGCAGGAACACACCAAGCTGACAATCGGCCGTCGGGCAGTGTTTTGTTCACAATTTTGTTCGTCGGCCGACTAGATTTCTCAGTGTGCTCCACACCGTTGGCTTTTTTTCGGCTGATTCGACATGATGGTCCGTCGGGCCATCTGATCATTCTGATCATTCTCAGCTACTGCCACCTGCTGGTACGAAAGGCATTTCATCTTACGTAGGTGCAGAACGGACGTGCTACTTGGCTGTTGGCTGTCTAGCATCAGTTTGGTGTGTCAGGGCAACTTCGGACACAGATGCGGCTGATGTGAGCCAACCCCACAGTCTGCTTTGGTCTCCACTAGTTCGTCAGCGTTGACTTGGTGTGTTCCTGCCTTAAACAAACAGCTAAATCGCATACAAAGTTTTCAGTATTTAGTTGAAAATGGTGTCATGTAAACGGCAACTAGGTTAAGGAACAGGAACAGAACTAAACCAAAACACAGTAAAACTAAAACAGAAATATAAAGAATATAAACATTACACTGCTAAAAAAAAGATTGGAAACCCCTAAAAAGTTTATATGACATTATATGAAGAGCCTGACAGAACCCATTTAAGGTTCTACATAGAACCTTTTCTTCTAAGAGTGTTTATGGAAAAAATCAGCACAAAAAGTATCTGCATTCTTTTGAGTGCAAGTAAATGATTCATTTTCACATGAACTATTAAACATCCTGTTTATCCTAAATCAAACACCAAAGCTCACTATCAACAACAAATCTGATTTTGTGAGCTTACCAACATCTCAGTTACAGAGAAACAGAGACAGGCCACATTTCCCAGGTGCTCCTGTAATACCACAACCTCCTTTTCATCATGAAGTTTCCACACTCTCACGGTCCGATCCCAGGAGCCCGTGGCCTGTGGTGAACCGAAAGAAAGAAGAGGTGATGCAGCTCATGCTGAAAGGCTCAAAACAAACCACACAGCGAGAAGGTGATTCATACCACACACTGCGAGTCTGATGAGAAGGCGCTGCTCTGGACAGCTGCAGTGTGACCCTGCAACTCCTCGACCATCTCACCACACTAAAACACCAAAGACACAAACATTACTGCTAAACTGATTCTATAAACACCTGTTACTACATGAAGAGAGTCCAAGATGTCTTCTGTCTTTAGCTCATGTAGGGTTAATGATCTGAAACTATTCATCTAACTGCTCATCCCACACCATTTTTATGATAATGAAAGTAAGGGATTTTTAATTAAATAATATTTTAGACATATTTACTGCATTTGATATTATTTTCAAATCATAAAGTCAGAAATTAATCATTTATTCTATTGACAGTCCTATTTTTTTATATTTTATTGTAATAACAAATCTGTTTTTTTGTTTTCTAAAGTCGTATACATTTTTAGATTTTTAATATAAAATAATATTAATCATATTGATATTAAAGAAAATATTTAAATATAAGGGTATTTCTTAAATTAGTTTTAACTTTAAAACAGTTACAAGATAAAATCTTTAAACATAATTTAAAAATTAATAGAAAATATAAATAGTAAATATAATTTAAAAATAAAATATAATAAACAGAATATAATATGAGCATAAAAAATATATAATAAAATATAATATAAAGTAAATATAATTTTATAATATAATATAAAAATAAAAATGAAAATAATAGACAAAGTATAATATAATATAAAATATATACTATATATATACTATAATATATATTATTATTTAAAATAATAATATAATATAAAGTAATTTATATTATATATTAATAATATATAATATAATATTTACATTATATATATATATATATATATATATATATATATATATATATATATATATATATATATATATATATATATATATATAATAGACAAAGTATAATATGATATAAAATATAATATAAAGTAAATATAATTTTAACATATAAAATATAACAGACAAAGTATAATATCACACACTCTTAATATTTTTCTCACATAAATTTAATGGCTCTTTATACATGGAAATATATATGTGCATGTATATTTTTGTAAGGGCTTGCACAGTCAAGTACCAGTTATCTCTTGAAGTATGACTTTAAAAGGGAAGTGTTTGTTTCGTTGGGTTAAATATATTTTTCACACTATTTCTGTATGTTTCAAAAAGGGAAGTGTTTGTTTCTTTCATTCGTTTCTGAACTATAGGTAGAATTGTACAGTGTTTGTTTCTCACTTGAACTCTCCAGAGCAGCGCCCTGTTGTCCCATCCACCCGACAGCAGCCACTGACCGTCCGGACTGAAGCTCACCGTCTCCACACTCTGCGTGTGAGCTGAGGTTCAGTGACATCAACTCTAGTCAATTTTGGCTGAAAAACTATGGTTATAGTAGGCTATATTCTTGTAAGGGTGATTATAATGCAGAAAAGGCTGATAATGATAATGATGTGTTTGCTGCTGCAGATCATGAAGCTATAAATTGCCCAGAGCCACGTCACGTCTCTGGATCTGTCCAAGGGCGCAGAGGACTACGTTCTAGTGTGGTTGATCCTCCACTGACTTCAGCTCGAGCAGCTGGCATTCCGAAGCCTCAGCCAGCCGCCTCGCACTCAAGCCCGCCGGCCGCCTCGCACTCAAGCCCGCCGGCCGCCTCGCACTCAAGCCCGCCGGCCGCCTCGCACTCAAGCCCGCCGGCCGCCTCGCACTCAAGCCCGCCGGCCGCCTCGCACTCAAGCCCGCCGGCCGCCTCGCACTCAAGCCCGCCGGCCGCCTCGCACTCAAGCCCGCCGGCCGCCTCGCACTCAAGCCCGCCGGCCGCCTCGCACTCAAGCCCGCCGGCCGCCTCGCACTCAAGCCCGCCGGCCGCCTCGCACTCAAGCCCGCCGGCCGCCTCGCACTCAAGCCCGCCGGCCGCCTCGCACTCAAGCCCGCCGGCCGCCTCGCACTCAAGCCAGCCGGCCGCCTCGCACTCAAGCCAGCCGGCCGCCTCGCACTCAAGCCAGCCGGCCGCCTCGCACTCAAGCCAGCCGGCCGCTTCGCTTTCAAGCCTGCCGGACGCTTCGCACGCAACTTCGCCGGTTGCAACGCTCTCAAGTTCGCCGGTTGCAACGCTCACAAGTTCGCCGGTTGCAACGCTCTCAAGTTCGCCGGTTGCAACGCTCTCAAGTTCGCCGGTCGCTATGGACTCAGGCGCCCTGGACGCGATGGACAAAAGGGCTGCTTTGCCAGTGCCCACGGGCAAGATGGCCGCCCCTGCGGTACGAAAGGATGCAGGGGGCGTTCCAGCCACTGAGTCCGCTCCAGAACCCGATCCAACCAGTGAACCGTCGCCTCACCCTCAGAAGAGGAGGAGGAGGAGGAAGAAGGCGTCCTCCTGTCCTCAAGACACAAACGCCCTTCAAGAGGCCTCTGTGGGCCTGGAGACCATTCCAGAGGTCTCTCCTGCTCCGCCCAAGTGCCTTGCCCTGCCGGCACCACCTGTGCTTCTTGCCCTGCCGGCGCCACCCGTGCTTCTTACCCTGCCGGCGCCACCCGAGCTCCTCGCCCTGCCGGCGCCACCCGAGCTCCTCGCCCTGCCGGCGCCACCCGAGCTCCTCGCCCTGCCGGCTGCCTGCCCGACCACTTTGCTCTGCCACCGTCATCCAAGCTCCTTGCCCATCAACCCGCTACGTACTCCGTTGATTTCCCCAAGAACTTTTTTGGGGGGGGGCAGTATACCTAGGGGTGGGGAGCTTGTGGGACCCTGCCTCGTCACTGCCGTCATCGGCCTTCGAACTGTTATGGCCATTTATGGACTCTGACCCATCGTGGTCATTTACAGACTCTGACCTGCCGTGGCTGACCAAGCCACCTGACCTGCCGTGGCTGCCCGAACCACCTGACCTGCCGTGGCTGCCCGAACCACCTGACCTGCCGTGGCTGCCTGAGCCACCTGACCCATCGTGGTTGCCCGAGCCACCTGACCTGCCGTGGCTTCCTGACCCACCTGACCTGCCGTGGCTGCCTGAGCCACCTGACCTGCTGTGGTTGCCCGAACCACCTGACCCGCCATGGCTTCCTGACACTCCTGACCCGCCATGGCTACCCGTGGCACCTGACCCACCGTGGCTGCCTGAATTCCTGGGGCTGCATTGGAGACCCTGTTCCATCTGCCTACATCTCCAATGCACCCACCCCCCCTCCCTAGCTGTTCCTTTTACGCCGCGAGGACGCGCCTTCCGGGAGGGGGGCGTTATGTCACGATCACAGTCTGTTCCTGTTCACTCCGGACTCCATTTCCCATAATCCTCCCTGTCAATCACATGCACTCACTCCACCAATCACCTGTTGCCACATACAGTCATGCACACTCCACACTAATCACTTCACCCAGCTGCAGATCATTACCAGGACTATAAAGGACTTCCACACACACCACCTCACCGCGAAGTATTGTTAACTGTTGTTACAATTCCGAGCGTTCCCCTGTGTTTTCTGTCTGCCTGTTTTGCTGTTACCGGTCCTGCTTGTTCCCTGTTTATTGACCCGTTGCTGCCTGCCCTGACCCCTGCTTCGTATACCGACCTGTGAGTGATATCTGCCAGTCCCGGCCTCTGCCTGTACCTGGATTACGATTCTGTCTACCCTCTGCTGTACCTGCTTGCTCCTGATTGACCCTGCCTGTACGACCACGCTTACATTTAATAAAACGCTGCACTTGGATCCCCTGCCTGAGTCTCCATTCACAACAGTGCACTTAATGTAATACATCAGTCTGTGAAAAGGGTCTATTGTGGTGGTGGTTAGAAATGTTTTTAACCACAGTGACGCATGATTGGCGTCATATAGGTTAAACAATGGTGCAAGATTGTTATATAAGAGAACGATTCTGCCCTCATATAGAAAGATAAATGTTCCCATACTAGCCACAAAAGACATTTATTGTATGACTAATATATTCATACATAGTGTGATTTTTAATGAGTTAGCTAGCTTTATGTACCTGAGTGTCCACTGACTGTGGCCAGGTGTTTTGCACTGTTGGCGTTCCACAGGTACAGTCTGCCATCATCACAGCATGTGAGCAGAATCTGACAGTCAGGTGAGAATGTGCAGTTCACCTGAGACACAGATGAGAACAGAACGCTATTCAAACACAGGCTCTATCTATCTATCTAATCTATCTATCTGAATAAAAAAATAGTACAAACAAAGCTTACCTACCTCTCCTTTGTGTCTTGAAAAATATCTAATGTTGGACATGCTGAAGTCCTCTGAGGGATGACGCCACATGTCTCCTTATTCAAGAGAAAGCAACATTTCAGAAATGTCAAAAATGTAATAATTAATCAACCATGGCCAATGAACCATGCACCTTAGCTGCAGTGTTAGCGTTGCAGCTCAGTTTTGTTTGAGTTTTGACTGTTGCTGTTTCCAGAGTTACGGTCCCTTGAGTGTCTGAGGGCTGTGCCTGCATGCGCTTTATTAGAACATGGTTAGACAGTCATTAACTCTGAAAACACACATTAACAAGCTCAGTCTGAATGTTCACCTGCCAGTAAGAACTTTTAAGCACTGATTTAGAAGCACATGATAAAACTCACTTGTATGTTTACCAAATTGACTTTATAAGCTCATGATGTGATTCATGTGAACAATGCACTATAGTCTTTTGTGACATAAAAAAGGTACAAATATATTTAGATATCTGTTATAGCTTCAATTTTGGTTTCACTTTTTTTCATGACCCATAATCTTTTCTCCATTTGCATACACTGTAAACGATTTCTGTTGTTTTCACAGTATTATACTGTGTTCTCAACAGTTCCCTACTGTAGAATCGGAGTACAGCATATTACTGTAGATTTTGTAGTTTTCACAGCTTGTTACTGTATTTTTAACAGTTTCCAACTGTATAAGCGGTGTACAGTATGTTACTGTAGATTTTCGATGCATTCTGGGAAAATATTAGCCTACTGTATATGTAAATACAGTAGGCTACTAAATGACCGCGAAAAACAACCACACACCTCCTCACGCATGACAGACTAATCATGAAGATGAAAGCCTACAACAATATGGTAGGTTAACTTTTCTTTTTTTTTCACTTTATGTTTTATTCTGATGTTATTTCCAAGATATAAAGCTACGTTTTAGTTAATACATTTCCATAAAAATACATGAGTAAGCGTTCATTTTCTGCCATTTTCCTCCTGCAGCGTGGTGAAGATTAAAGTCCGAGGACGGAGTAGCCTACGTGAAATTGGTAGGTATACTTTAAAACACATGTAATTGCCTTATCTGTTTTATACAAATTTTATTTTCAAAGTATAAATACGTTTGAGTTAATTAATATATGTATGAACATCGGACCGGGTGAGCATTTCCCATTTGAGCCGCACTAACTAGAATTTTCCTCCCGCAGCGGCGCTGGCAGACCGGCTGGACCATCGCGAGACAGGCGGGAAGAGCCGTTGTGAAGACAAAAAGCCTATTACCTGAAATTGGTAGGTCAGTTTTAAAACGCATGTAATCGCCTTTTTTGTTTTGTACTAATATTGTTTGCAAGGTATAAATATGTTTTAGTTTATAAATATCCGTAAGAACATCGAAGCGGGTGCTCATTTCCCTGTTAGCCGCACTAAGTAGCTCTTTCCTCCCGCAGCGGCGCTGCAGAGACCGGCTGAACTAACGTGAGACAGAAGAGTCGTTGTGAAGACGAAAAGCATTCGTGAAAATGGTAGGTCAACTTTAAAACGCATGTAATCACTTTTTTTTGTTTTGTACTAATATTGTTTGCAAGGTATAAATATGTTTTAGTTTATTAATATCCGTAAGAACATCGAAGCTGGTGCTCATTTCCCTGTTAAGCCGCACGAAGTAGCTCTTTCCTCCCGCAGCGCCGCTTTCAGAGACCGGCTGAACTAACGTGAGACAGGCGGGAAGAGTCGTTATGAAGACGAAAAGCATTCGTGAAAATGGTAGGTCAACTTTAAAACGCATGTAATCACTTTTTTTTGTTTTGTAGCAATGTTGTTTGCAACTTACAGGTATAAATACTGTTGGTGCTGCTGGCGCTCATTTCCCAGTTAAGCCGTGCTGACAGCATTTTTTTTTTTCCTGCAGCGGCGCTGGCAGACGGGCTGAACCATCGTGAGACGGGGGGAAGAGTCGTCGCAATAAAGAAGACAATTTTCTTTATGGAATCCCAGATAGCAAACTGACTCCGCAACGGATCCGCCCCGGAGGTATCACAAGCTCCGGAACGGATACGCAAAACGGGTCCGGAACGGAGTCCACTTGCACAGCGCAGCGGATCCGGAACAGATAAAGCCGCCTTTCCACTGCACACGACATTCGCATCCGATTGTCGCATTTCGCCCCCTAGTGGCAGTCGCACGGAACTTTGAAATTGGTAGTGAAGCAACCGTTCGGCTTATTCCAACCCAGCAACCACCATGGTAAACTGAACGATTTTAATGATTGTAACATTAATGCATGTATGAATATATCCATATAAAGCAAATGACCCTACATCTAAAATAAAAAACATACTAGTAGATTTTATAGAGCTAAGTAAAAAATTGATGTAATAGGCTAATCATAAAATATCATCTTTTTTGACATAATTATTAATAACCACCATTTGAAAGAAATAGTGTTTACAGAATAACATTAAAGTGTTAAAATATTGGTAACTCTAACTTCGCGCTCATAGTTTTGATTAGAATACATCATATCCGGTCGGCCGGTCGCATACGGTCTAGCCGCAGAAGTTCAAATATTTCAACGTATCCGAAGCTCAAATCGGATCCGAAATTTCCGCATTCGCATATGATCGGAACTCCACGTAGCCCCCGTACTACTCTCCATTGGAAATGAATGACTTCCGGTCCAACGGCTGTCGTTTGTCGTGTGCAGTGGAAAGGCGGCTTAAGGATTGCGGATCCAGTTCAGATCCGGAACAGACCCGCCCCGTGTCCGCCGATAAAGTAGTTCATCCGCCGCGGATCCGATCTGGACCCGTTTATGAAGCAGCTGATCCGCCGCGGATCCGATCTGGATCCGTTTATGAAGCAGCTGATCCGCCGCGGATGCAATAAGGACCCGTTTATGAAGCAGCTGATCCGCCGCGGATCCGATCTGGACCCGTTTATGTGGTTCATTTGGTCTGGATACCTTTCAGATCACTCTCGAAATAGTATTCTGGCCAAAACTGGCTACACAGAAATATTTAAAATCTAATGGACCAACATCAGATAGACTGGATTGCTCTATAAAAGCTTGCATATTTAATGTTTACCTTTATTAATATTAATAAAACATGATGAAATCATTCAAAACTTTAGCCAGTTACAATAAAACTATAAAAATAGTTTGTAAATATATTTACAGTATGTAATTACTATTACTATTTTTATAGTTTTATTATTTATGTACATTAATAGGTATTGAATAGAATTACAGAAAATGAAATGCAACCATAAATTGTACCAAAAACATTTTTTATTTAATGAAAAATAACACTTAAGAGTAAATATTCGAGCAACATTTTTGTTATTAATGTTGTAAACAGTTGTACTGCTTCATTTTTTTTGTAGAAACTGGATTTTTTTTTTTTCTTTGAATAGAAATAAAAACAATTAAAACATTTATTTAAAAATAAACTTGAACCTTCTTTATTTTATTGTAACTGTAGCGATTTTAAATGAACACTTCAAAACACTGAAGTTAACATTGGCTACGTTTACATGCACCCAAATAATCCATTTGTAATCAGATTGACTGCTCAATCGGATTGAAAAACGTTCATGTAAACACCTCAATCGATCTGAATGAAATTTCGATCGGATTGGAAGGGGTGGTTTATTCCTTTTCTAATCCGATCAAACAGCAAAAAATAACCACATAAATGCTTGAATCCGACTACTTTCTCAATAGTATTCAGAAGCCTCTGGGGCACAACAGTGCAATGCTGACACGCATTTAAAGTTAACGTTCACGTCTTTAGTTGTAAAGATGTATGTTAACAGGCAGTGGCGTATGTATCCCTTCGTCACAATATTGGAAATCTTCCGTTTTAAGACAAGACGGGGAGCCAGTGGATATCACACAAGAAGCAACGTCCAAACTTTGCGCAAGAGTTATGCTGATGAAAAAGTCACAAAAAGTGAAAGTATAAAGTGACGGAGCTGTCTGAGGCTGCTTTAACAAAGCATATTCTCAGAGACGAATTTCAACATAAAATGCTGATAACGGTAGCCTATGTAACTGTCTAAATTTATTCCATTATTTCACTTGTGGCCGTACATATAGGCTAGTGAAACAAATGAGAATAATAGTATTTCGTGTTAAACAGGTGGTTTGTTTTTTAAAGTCAGTGCTTGAAGTAAAGCTGCGCTTAATTTTCATTGACATTCTTAATAACTTTAATTATAGGCCTATAATTCATTGTATAAGACCTAAAAAAAGTTTAAATCATTTTCAAAGATAGCTAATAGCCTAATCTTATAAGTTATAGTATCCTCAGAGCATGTCAGTTATGCGGCGATGCGCTATGAAATTGTGGGGCAAATTTATTATAATATTAATTTAATAATAAAAGAAAGAAGCCTAACCTAATAGTAATAATAATAGACTAGAAGTATGTAACAGGCCTACATTAATTGAAATACCAAATCCTCTTAATATTGCCAAGATTTGCTGCATTTGACAATATCTCTGACTCTGTAGCGCAACCTGGGTTACCGCAAGTGTGATTGATATGACGTCAAAGTTTTAATCGGAATGTATATAAAACAAATATAAACGGATATTTGAATCAGATTACAATGTTTATAATACATGTAAACAGATCTGCAATCAGATTCAATTAATTCAGATTGACGAAAATCGGTGCATGTAAACGTAGCCAATGATACTCTGAAACTCTACTGTTGGGTGCTCACAGTGGGACGGTTCCTGGAGCTTCCCCTATCAGCTGCCAGGCTGAACCATCGTATTGTGTTTTGTAATGTCTTCATCAGTGGCGGTACGTGATACATGGCTCTTTCTCACAGCACCTGTAATACACAAGCAGATTTTCATTTAAAAAATTAATTCACATTGAAGCTACCAGTTTTTTTTTTTTTTTTTTTTTTAAAAGGATACACATAGCACTGCTTTAAAAACAAAAGTGTACTATCTGACATTTATAGGTACACTATGTAACTTTTGGTGCTCTAGCGGTTAATAAACAGAACTACATGCATCTTGCGGAAGAACATTATAGCCGGAGCTACTTCTCTCTGTTTATGTCTATGACGAGTCACACAGATATTGTGCTACTCCACAGTGCTGCTGACCAGAACCAGTCTAAAATAGTCCCAATATGAACTCCTTCGTTACATACATTTTGAACAACAACAAAAAAAAGTTATGTGTTGGCAAAAAAAAATAAATGTGCTTAAATTTTTTAGCCAGGCAAAACTTATTACATTTACTTACACAGGAGGAACTTCTTGGACTCCATCTGGTTGAATGCGGGAAAGGATGTTCCTTGTGACACATTTTGTGTCATGGCCCCCAACAGTTGCACAGGATAAAATAGAAAATGTAACAAAAATCTTGTCAATTTCTTATAGTTTAAGGGTTAGTTCACCCAAAAATAAAAATAATGTCATTTATTACTTACCCTCATGTCGTTCTACACCCGTAATGCCTTTGTTCATCTTCAGAACACAAATTAAGATATTTTGATTGAATCTCATGGCTCGGTGAGGCCTACGTAGGGAGCAATGACATTTCCTCTCTATGATATGAAATAATGATCTGAAACAACATTACATGAGGTGGAGAATTGTCAAATGTAAACAAAAATAGACTCAAACTAGTATACTAGAACTAAAGTTTACTGATACAAGTGGGTTTTTAAACTTTAACCCATCAATTATAGGTATGAATTTTTTCAAATGGCACAATTATTACATGTTAAAAGCTGTAGTTGTGGACCATTATCAGTATTTGACAAAATAGCTGGCTATCAAGTTTAAAACAGTTTTTAATCTTACTTTCCTCAGACGTTTGGTAAAGATGAAAAACAAAGAAGAATACTCCAAAAAGACACTGGCAGCACTTGAATGAGCTGTAAGCTGCAACAGAACACACACACACACAGTAACTTATTAATTATGAATTAATATCTGAAATAGTGATCTGAAACAACATTACATGAGGTGGAGAATTGTCAAATGTAAACAAAAATAGACTCAAACTAGTATACTAGAAATAAAGTTTACTGATACAAGTGGGTTTTTAAACTTTAACCCATCAATTATAGGTATAAATCTTTTAAAACGGCACATTTATTACATGTTAAAAGCTGTAGTTGTGGACCATTATCAGTATTTGACAAAAGAACTAGCTAAATCAAGTTTAAAACAGTTTTTAATCTTACTTTCCTCAGATGAAAGATGAAATAGAAAGAAGAAATACTCCAAAAACACACTGGTGGCACTTGAATGAGCTGTAAGCTGCAACAGAAAAAAAAAAAAGTTCAGTGAAAAGAACAGGTAACGTTAGGCCTAACATTAGCTTATCTCGCTTGCTATTTTACTGGAAAGGAGTGAAAATTTGCGTTTAGGATTGGATTTAAATCCCGGACAGCTTATTAAATCACCCCACCTCCCAGAAAGATAAAGAAATTCTGTCCAAATAGCGTTTTACTCAAAAGGTTATTAGCCAAATTATTTTTTTACTCAAATCTAAGTAACGCTAATGACACTAAGAGCTAACTTGGCCACAGTCATTTTTAAAAACATCAAACAAATCAATGAACGGTAATGTTACTGGATACAGCTGAACAAATAAAGCATATTTTAACTTTTCTTACCGTGTTTAGTCTTCACCGACCTGCCGGCTCCAGCTTTTCCACGGTGAGGAGGAGGATTCAGTGACGACGACAGTTGAAAAAAGGCGCGTCCGGTCAGTGAATCCGCCCAGCATCTGTAACGAGTCCGCGAGCTGACAGTGCGCTGTGCGGAGGCGGGGCATATCCTGTGCGCGTTGCCGAATTGAATCTGAGCGTACAGCGGAGCTGGCGACTTGAAGGCGGATCCGCCCCGGAGTCTGTTGCTATCTGGGATGTGGTTTTAAGATGTAAGATGATATGTATTCACTGGTTATTGTTGTATACTGCTACTAATTAAGTACTTTAACTCTTCAAACTTTATTTTTATATTTTATAACATTTATTTTCCACTGGCACAATGTGTCAATGTGATTTTAGTGGTATGAATTTAATTGTATTTTTTTGTTAATTGATGAAATGAATATGCTGGTAAATTTCTGTATTGAAGTTCAGAAATATAAAAGATGAAACCTAAATAAAGTTGATCTGAAGCAATAATTTGTGTTATTGAATATATAACAGCTAACTTAAAATAAATAAAAATTAACTGTGAAAATAACTACAGTAGTTTTAGGCATACTGTAAAATAAAGTACAGCATTATACTTTATTTTATAGTACAGTACAGTAAAACTACTGTAGTTATTTTTACGGTAATTTTACTGTGGTATTAAATACAGCAACTACTGGATAATTGTTGCCAGTCAGTTACTGTTAATTTGACAATAAACATTTTACAGTGTAGTTAAATGTGCAATAGGTGATTTTCTACAGAAACAGTTTTTGTTATGCTGGTTGAAAGTTTCCTCATATCCTGATAACAATCAAAATGTTAAGTGGTCTAAATGTATTTTTATAAATATATATCAGCTGTGGAAGGTGTATGTACATAAAATATTAGTTCCATCATTGCATTCAGTCCAAATAAAATAATAGCATGTGTTCCCTGTCAATCAACATCCCAATTCATGGGCTGCGTCCTCCAGAGGTCACATTTGAAGGGTGTATACATCATCGAGTGTTATGGTTACTTTTCTTAAATAAGACATCTTTGATGACGTATGCAGCCTTCAAATGTGACCTCCGCAGCCTCCGAAATTAAACGCAGGTATATGTCACCAGTGCGCTCGCATACACTATACAGACAGAAGGTGCGTCCCAATTCGCTTACTTGTGCAGTATTCTATGACGTTTTAAAGTATAAATAGTGCGAGTAGTGCGTTCACACAGAAAATTCCAAAAAGAAAAAGTGCACTTTAAATATCCGGATGATGCACTTATTTAACGGAAAAAAATGAAATGTGGAATGTTGGACACTTCATGCACTCAACTGTCGCAGCTTTAATTACGTAGTGGAAGGGAAGGGAGGATCGGACTCCGTTGTTAAATGACAAAATAACCTTATACAATTCACGCACTACATGGATGAGTGCATAGTGCACAAGTACATAGTGTATAGTGTGTCATTTGGGACGCAACTAGAGTAAGAATGGCAAAGTCCCTTTAAGACAAGTAATTTCACTCAGCGGCCATCTTTGAAATGCCTCTCGGGCATCCAAGTGCAGCTCCTATCTCTTTGAATGGAGAAACATCAAAATTCTCCAAAGCTGTTCGCCAAGCTTTCGATTAAATTTTATATTTGAAATCTCCAATGAAATCTGACAACAAATGTCTAATAAATTTTGTTTCTAAAAACCTGAAATTGGTAGGTCAGTTTTAAAACGCATGTAATCGCCTTTTTTGTTTTGTACTAATATTGTTTGCAAGGTATAAATATGTTTTAGTTTATTAATATCCGTAAGAACAGCGAAGCTGGTGCTCATTTCCCTGTTAAGCCGCACGAAGTAGCTCTTTCCTCCCGCAGCGCCGCTTTCAGAGACCGGCTGAACTAACGTGAGACAGGCGGGAAGAGTCGTTATGAAGACGAAAAGCATTCGTGAAAATGGTAGGTCAACTTTAAAACGCATGTAATCACTTTTTTTTGTTTTGTAGCAATGTTGTTTGCAACTTACAGGTATAAATACTGTTGGTGCTGCTGGCGCTCATTTCCCAGTTAAGCCGTGCTGACAGCATTTTTTTTTTTCCTGCAGCGGCGCTGGCAGACGGGCTGAACCATCGTGAGACGGGGGGAAGAGTCGTCGCAATAAAGAAGACAATTTTCTTTATGGAATGTGGTTTTAAGATGTAAGATGATATGTATTCACTGGTTATTGTTGTATACTGCTACTAATTAAGTACTTTAACTCTTCAAACTTTATTTTTATATTTTATAACATTTATTTTCCACTGGCACAATGTGTCAATGTGATTTTAGTGGTATGAATTTAATTGTATTTTTTTGTTAATTGATGAAATGAATATGCTGGTAAATTTCTGTATTGAAGTTCAGAAATATAAAAGATGAAACCTAAATAAAGTTGATCTGAAGCAAAGCTCGAATCATAACAAAAAACAGCATTTTTCAGGCTGGGTCAAGCTAATGCGCATGCGCAGTCCTAAGCGCACATCTGACTGTTTCTAAAGGAATCGGAGCTTCTAATGGCTTCTGCAGTGATGAGATTATTTTACCAGTCAGCGATTGGCTCTAATTTAGAAGGCGGGACTTATTCCACCATATTGTGTGTTGCACTTTCTCCCATTCATAATAATACGAATGCATTGTGTCTTTCTATATATAAAGTCTTTGAAAATTGCAGGTAAATAGCAACAACCTAACTTTAGTTTAGTAGTACTGCTAATCACTTTACTGTAAAGTTCTCTCACCGGTGAATGACACATGATGTAATCCAATAATGTTGTCTCTGGTCATCTCGCTTCTGGTCTACGCGCCTTCATTTGTTTGGGAGGATGCGTGGCTTTGCACTGCGATTTAGTAAGCATTTCCCAGATCACCTACTGCACATTTAACAACCCTGAAAAAAAGATAATTGAAATAAAATAATACATTATAAATAAATTGTATTATTTGAATTATATATATAATGTATAATATTTTATTAAAAAATGTAATAATATAATATATAATGTTGTAAGAAATCATATTAGCAATATAATGTCAGTTGATTCTATATGCTAAAGGAGAAAAATCCCTATAGTCAGCTGCAAATATGGCTTGACCCCAAAAAAATTCTAACAAAAGGTTTCTCAGTGGTATACAGTAGTATCAGATGTACTTAAAAACATACTAAAAGTTTACCAAAGTTTGACTTCAAGAAGGGCCCCATTTTCAAAATGGCGGCCGCCAGGTCCTTAAAATTACCATTACTCCTTTGTATTCCTCCTAGACCAGGAATACCGGTGCCTGATACATGTTTTGGCCATGTAATATTCTAATTAGCATATTTGCATGATAGATAAGTGATTACAAGTACAATTGTATATTAAAGCAATAGGTCACAAGTATATTTATGCGAAAATAAGTAAAATTTCCCTCAAGTAATTGCATATTTCCTCTTTTTTCATATCGTTTTGCCTAGTGTTGGTGGTTTCTGTGGTTCATAACCATTCTTTTGATTCCAGTAAAGAATAATTCATTAGAACTGTGTGGTACTGTAAAATTAGTAAAAACAGGGCTGCCATGTGAAGGCTCAGTACCGCTAACCCCTTTTATTTTTTTGGGTTTTATTTTTTTATATATTTTTTTAATATATTTTATAATGCGTTTTGTATTTTTTATTTTATTTTTTTTTTTATACTTTCCTTACTTATACATATCTTTTTCTATTTTCTTCAGTTGTTTCCTCTTATTCTGGTTTATTTTTAGACGTTTTTGCACTGTGTCCTTCACTAGATTTACCACTAGTCGTCACACTCTTCCTGTCACGAATACAACCTCTGTGGCTCCCTCCGATCGCCACCTGAGGGCGCCATCACCTGAGTACTAGCCATCCCCGGACTTCATTACCCACAAACCATTGATTAGATCACCACCAGTTCCATATCTTCCTGGACTATAAAAGACCCATGCACCCACAGCCAGTCGCCAAGTCTTGTTTTGCCCCGGTCGACATTTCTGAGTGGTTATCCCTGTGTTTGTTTATCTTGTGTATGACTCTGGACTGTCTTGACTACTCTGATTCTGCTCGCTGCCTGCCTTGTGATCTGTTTGCCTGTTCTCTGGTTTACCCTACCCTGACACCAAGTTTGTCTTGTCTCTGTTATTACTTCTGCCGTTATCTGACCCCAGCCTGTACGACCACAAAATTCTAATAAAGCTGCAAATGGATTACTCTGAGTCTGCTCCGTTACACTTCCTCCCATAGAGGTTGATTATAGTGATTCTCACAATTCCCAGCTTGACATGGTCCACAAGCAGGCATGCATGGTAGTCCATATGCCCTGCAACTGCACCGTTGTGTTCGGCAGGCAGTTGTGCAATTACAGTGGATCATCTGCAGGAGGCTTTCTGGGGCAGCAGTCTTACTGGTCCACCAGTTTCCATCCCCAATCATCTGTGTTCATGTCACCTTCCTTTCCAATCCACACCATGATCTGGAAGTAAACTCTTTGGCAGTGGTATTTGGTTGAGGACTCAGTTGGAGGCAGACGTTCTGGGGTAACAAATGATTTGGCGGTAACAATTTTCTTGCTAAGCAAGTTGTAGCGCAAAGAGGCAAGTGAATCAGTACTCTTTCCGCCAAACAACACTGCCATTGCCTTGGTCCCATGGTCCTCTATGACATTCCTTGCTTGATGTGGGAGCAGAAACACATTTGCACAGGACTGGATGGTTGATTCACCATTCACAAGTTTCTGGAATGCTGTCTGTTTGCCAACACTAAAAATTTGTGAAGTTGTATCACATCCTGTGAAAGCGTGAATAAACAGTAACTGGGAACACAAGTAACAACCCAGGACTTGTTTCATCTCACTGATGTTGTACACTTTAGTAGCTTTGGACTTGTCTGAACGAAAATAGAGGCCTCTATTGTTCGTCCCAGCATAGTAGAGGAGAAGAATGTGTAAGTCTGTATCCTCCCCTATCAAGGTTGTGGGCTGATGTTCTGAGGCCTTGACTGCAGCTTTGACAATTTCCACGTCGGCATCACCTGATGCATTGATAACAGTACAGCCCTTCTTCTCCAGCTCCTCAGTCATAAGATTGATAAGTCCTTGTTTGTTGCAAGATCTGGAAAGGAAATCATCCTTTCTTCCCACAAACCCAGTCTCTGCATTGAAGTTAACGATGGGGTGAGTGTTTTCACCACGTCTCTGATGCGTATTGTCTTTGATGGAAGGACCTTCGTTATAACCATCAAAAACGACTGTTGCTTTACCATAATGGCATATGGTAAAGTCTGCATATGACTGTGCAATGGCACCGTAACTGTCACCCTTTTTCCATGCCAAGCGGTGAACCAGGGAGCCACCGTCAAGGACATAATGAACAGGGCTGCAGGAAATGAGCAGAGCTCATAGCTCATTACATCTTCCAGTGAAAACTGTTCAGTTTTCGACATGATCAGGAATCGTTGGAACAGCAAAGCAGGATCAATGGTTCGGTCTTGGGCAACTTTGATGGTGGAGTCATCTGCAAGGGTTTTTGCCCGGTCTTTCCGTTTGAAGGATATTCCAAAAACGGGTTTTCCAATAATCTTTTCAATGATCTCATTGCCAACAGTCTCAAACTCATGCACATTCACCTCCTCTTTGGCAACATCACCAGTTACAATGTTTCTCAGAGATGGGTCTGGAGAGAATGGTGTGCAAATGCTAAGCTTTTCCTTGATCTTTTCTAGATCAGAGTGATCTCTTTTTATCCTCGCTTCTGAGGATTCTCGGTGCTGCTTGCTGGTCATGTAGGTGAGGTCATTGAATTCCTGCATGGCGTTGTTGTATTCAGATGTGATGGGTGTAGACATGGTCCACAATGCTCGCATTTCTTCAGTTATTCCACTTCCATAGGTCAAGCCTCCACTGCTTTTCAAGGATCGCATCAATGTCTGCTCGATGACAAGGTCAGAGCTAAGGCCTGCCCAGTACTGGTTGCTGCGGCGGATCACATGGAAACCCCTGGAAAACTTGTCATGTACATCAGGGTGTCTGCTCTCGAGTTGGCACATTTCTTGGAGGTATAAATATGCCGATTTTAGGTAGTTGTAGTGCCCAGCGGTGGCAAATATTGGCAGACAGTCCAACATTGCACGCAAGTGCATCTTCCAAGATCCCGTACGATCTGCTTTGATCAGAGCTCGGGCTGTCTGCAGCATCTTCTGATAGTTTACCCACAGCCGGCTGGTTTTTGACCTTGTGCTAAGGTCTGCCCTCTTCGTGTCCACCTTTTCCTTGATTTGGTTCAGCATATCTGATGCTGCAGCACTCTCCAAAGTTGTTTTTTTCATTATCATGGATGAACACATCTCACCAGCTTGGTTCACCAATGACTCAAACTGTGAGTCATCCTCCTGCAGCTCTGACACAACCAGGTGATTGAGACATCTGTCCACCAGCAAATGTCCACGAAAAGCTCTTTGCACTGACTTTCCAGTCATCATGTGCTGGACGGCATTTGATCCATAGACAACTTCCACAATGTTCCTGAGTCCTGTGCCTTCCATCAGTGTGCCTATTGCACCAAGTAGGTTCATAAAAGTATGAAAACCTCCAAGCATTAAGACTATGCTTTTCAGGGGACTGCTCTGTGGTGCATCCATGATTATCTCTGCTGCTTTCCAGTACAGTGGCTGATCAAACGTAATAATGGGTGGAGCATTGTGTTTGATAGCCAGGTCACAAACAAAATCCAAAGTGGACAAAATACATGTTTTGTCTCCAGAGTACAGGTCAATCATTGGCAGGAACACAACTGATGATTGGCCTGGATGTTCTAGTCCTTGATGAATGATATGCATCATTCCCTGCCACCCTGGGGTTTGTTGTTTGAAGTTCAGTGAGAGCTCCCACAGGACATCAACTGTTCTGTCACAGCTGATCAGTGCTGGGAGGTCGTTGAACACGATGGTTTGGCGCACATGTTTCGCAAAGCGATATTCAATGACTGGGATTTTACTTTGCACTGCAAAATCTAGATTGGTAATGTGTCTCCTTGGAATGATACGGTCCTTTTTTCACCCTGGAGTGATTGCTGCTATGATTCCCATTCCATGGAAGGTCCCCTTACCATCAATAGTAAGGATGTTGTGGTCAACATTGTCCCCAGCAAAAAGAAGTGCCATGTCCAGCACATCTATGTCATCCGCTAACATATCTGGGGCAACTGAATCTGCTGCATTCTTTTCAAAACGCAAAACTTCCTTGTATGATTAAGCAAATCCCAGTCCATAAAGGGTATCCACCAGAAATTGTGACCGATACATATGATGTGCCTGTACTGCAAGACCAAGTTGTAATGGAGCTACCACAGCACGTGGTCGTGCTGCCTGCACAATTGCCTGTACAATTCCTGCAACCTTTCGGCTTGTCTCCTTACCCACAAAAAGACCATTCAAAAGTGTACGGAGAGTCTCAGGAACAAATAAAAGGGCAGAGTCAAGCTTAAGTGAGTTTGTGCTCGGATACTGATCCGTAACAGATGTGACATTGGTCTTGATATCACTTTTGATTAAGCCCATTGATCTGCACGATTGTCACAACACTCAAGAATGGACTCTGCAAGCGTATCAGTTAACAGTACTTGTGTCTTTACTTCCATGTGTTATCGTAGTCCCACAGAAAAGATAATCAGTTTGGCTGTTGAAAGGACCAGTTACTACTCTGGCACTTCTTTTTGGTGGCTCAGCTTTATTCTCTTGTTGGATTTTAATGTCTTTTTTATTTATATACTTCTGTCGACATTTTGAGTGTACTGTTTCACCAGCGGAAATGTGTAAGTCATCGCCTCTTTGTACACTTGCATTGTTGATTCCATCAGCTCCCTTCTGATGAACCTCAACCACATCAGAGCCATCTCTTAAGTTTTTACTGCAAATGGGGCAAGTTTCTTGGTTTACAACAACATGACTCATGGTCAAAATTGCATTTGGGTGCAGTCTTTGGTTTGGGGGGGGATATTTTAAGTAGTCAAGGATGAATTTTGTTATCGCAAAATGGTATACACTGTGCTGCCAACAACATTTAAATGAGGCAAGTAATATCAAATGTCAGTATTCTCTTCCACCATCTTCTGAATTGTTGAAAATTGTGAATTTAGTTTTGTTGGGTTTAGTATAATGCCACCTTTATACTCAGAACATCTATAGAGGATGCATTACATATGTATTACCTTATTTAAATTAAAATGAGTGACTATTTTAGAGGGTTCACACACAGGCCTCTGTTTTGGGCTTATTCAGAGTTGTTTATGATCAAAGTTGTACAACTCTAATTTAAGTTACTTTTGGGTGCAATAACTTTTACATTGAATGTCACGTCTGTGTTTTAGCAAAAAAAGGGTGTGTGTCCAAAAACATGTACTGAGTAGGAGTTACATGACATAGGCTAAAACGTTTACATCGCTGGTTCACCCCAAACAAAGATAGAATCTTACAGTAATCTCACAAAATTATGTATTCCATAAGTATGTAATCATGTCAGTGCAATTTAGACAAGTCCAATGGATTCATAGACCCAGAAAACATGGGGTTAGACACCTAGATTACTTGGCTAGGTCAAATAATGGAGTTAGGATATTTTAAGGGCTTCCTGCCCATATTGGACGCCATCTTGAAAATTACACCTTTCTAGTGGTAAAACTTTGGTAAACTTTTAGTATGTTATTAAGGACACCTAATACTACAAAAAACAGCTGAGAAACCTTTTGTTAGAATTTTTTAGGGTTAGGTGTTTTTTTTTCATATATGCAGCCGTCTACTACGCAATAAATCCTCTCACTAAGTGAGAGAATCCCAAACTTCAGAAATATCTAAATAGTATAGGAAAGGAATTTTGACATTGTCCTGTTAAATGCGTCATCCTTATGCATGTATGTGCAATACCAGTTCATGTGTAAATATACCCCGTGACCCTTCAGAAAACCTGACATGTTAGTGTCACTAAACTCAATGTCTTTTCCTGTAAAGCAAATGTAAGTATTTTTGCGAAATTGTCCACTGAGCCAATTTTCCACGCCTGACTGTTACTGATTTACTCTGTTAGTAAGAAAGACAGCTGTGTTCACAGATCCGTAGGCTTTCTATCTGAACGTTTACTCTTAACAGCAGGATGTTTAGTAGGTTGTTTGCATGAGTGTCACGTAGCTCGCTCGCGGCAGGAGATGTGTGTTAGTCATTCAGCATGTCCTCAATCCTATGCAGGAAACAATGACACTTTTCACCTTTACTGAATAACAATCACTTTGAAAAGAACCCCAGCAGTTTTAAAAACAAAATATAAAGTCTCCTATAGTTGATGCACATGTTTTTTCAAGAAACAAAAGACCAATGCAAATAAATAAAAATCCTGCATAAAGCTAAATATATCATTGCCTTTTGAAAGAGAGTAGAAATGCCATATATTGTTATATATTATTATATATATGTTTGTTTTTAGGACATTTTTGATTTGGTATTATGTTTGATTAACATCTGGGTCTGAAGCCAGACCAGTTAAAAACTACAGAGGAAGTTGAGCTCTCTGACATGCATGATAAGGGTTAGGGCTATTATTAATTTGTGTATGTGTGTGTGTGTGTTTGTATGGTCCTGGTAAACTCTAAGGGACAAAATGTCCCTACAAAGATGGCAATATCTGAAATCCTTGCCCTTGTGGGGACATTTTTTGGCCCCCATGAGGAAAGCATGTAAATGTAAAAATGCAGAAAGTTTAGTTTTGTTTAGGGGATAGAATATACATTTTGTACATTATGAAATCATTAGGTCTATGGAAAAGTCACCATATAAACTTACAACCCAAAATGTGTGTGTGTGTGTGTGTGTGTGTATGTGAGTGCGGATATGTGTAGGAGTGCCACAATGTTTTTTGGGGGGATTACTGAAGTCACATCTACATAAATAGTGTTTTTGTAGGAAACAGGAAAGCATTTCTCTTATATCTGATCTGTTCCTACAGCGTCACTCTGTCACGGTAATCCACAGAAACAAGCAGGCAAGATCCAAGTGCAGAGGTTATTTAATGTGTAATCCCAAAATCATAAATCCAGAACAGGCAGGGGTCAAAATCCAAAAAACAGTCAAACATGAAACAAGAAAACAAACAAAGAAACGAGTGACCCGGGGCCTGTACCATGATGGTAGTTGAACAAACTCAGGGTTTTAGGATTAGTTTCGAGTTGACAAAACCAAACCACTCCAATCCAGCTTTGTTGGTACCATGATGCTGATCATCAACTTTCTCTGTCAACTCAGGCTTTGATCCTGAGTTTGTGGAGCGCGTGCACATGAATCCGTGACATCAGTGGCAAACAGCCAATCACATGCCTTGCAACAGAAATATACTTGATTCACTTCTCGCGAGAGAGCCAGCGCGATTCAAAACTCTTTCGCTGAAAATGAAGAATTTAAATGCATTTACACTAATGGAAAATACTTGTCTGTGAAAGAGGACAAATAAAAGAAATGATCTTTCTCTATCAGTGCAAGTGAAAGTTGTGAAGTTAGTTTATATAGTTGATAATAGCGATAGAGACTTAAACATACAAAGTCACATGTAGTCATTTTTAAAGAGTATATTTACACCTTATTTAGGCCTATATTACATATGATCTATATATATTAATATTCATCGAAAATAAGTGCTTAATAACAACTGTTACACTAAACTTGCGTGTGTGTAATGGATTAATAACATTATAGATCATATAATTATACAAATCATATAAATTATATTATCATTAAAATCAGACAATTTCATCGTTAAATATTTGTTTTTACTATATAATGACCTTTAATTTGGAGGAAGAGAAACTGGGGGAGTGACTTTATTGCGTTGGGTGTGTCAGTGTCACTTAGCTTAAGTCTGATTGGTCCAATTTCAGTTTGAAATCTCTAACCCAGAACATAACCTGCCCCGGAGCAGGTTAGCCGTGGAGTGTAAGATACTATGGCGATGAACACCACTAAAAGTCAGGTTACTTTAATGGTACCTAAAACCCAGGACTGGCGCAAACTAATCTGAACCTTACCTGGCTAGCCAGCTAATCCGGCTTCATGGTACAGGCCCCTGAACTGAAAACTCCATGACAAAAGCAGAAACAAACAGGGTATAAATAGACAGACACTGACGAGAGAACTCAAAACAGCTGGGTGCAATGACATGGTGATAATGAGTCCGGGGAGTGCGTTATGGGTAATGTAGTGAATGCAATGGGTGGAAATGAGAGTCCGGAATGGAGTGCCCTCTAGTGGCTGATAGGGCACTCTCACTGGTGATCGTGACACCCTCACTGCATTAACCAAAGACAAAAAACAATGCACTAATTCGAAGTGAAAAAATAAAACATGTTCAAATGGCTTTTCAATCGTTTTTTGGATCTCTTTATCTGTAGGGGGAAGATCATAACTGTGACCTCTATTGTGTTATCTCTCACTGACAGGCGTTTCCTTCACACCACATCTTCTTGTGGTAAAACAGCAAGATAATAGATTGAATCCATCAAACTAAACTAAAACAGTTATACCATCATACATTTGAACTTTTAGAACTACAAGATTTTCGGTCTCATCTTGCTACCACGTAAACAAAAATGAATTAATTCTAAAACAAATAAATAAATAAATATGAACTATCCCGTTAAGACATATAACTTTTTAACAATCACCTCAAAACTTGTTGGATAGTGAGAAAGAGTTTCAGACAATTAAGTACCTCAAGATCACAAAATGGTCACAGTTATTATGATGTCAACTGCTGAGAGAGTTCAATTGGACAAGTGGGGACGAAGATGATGTCATCGGTATGGAATGAATGACACCCCATTTTCTTTTTTTAGAGAGAGAGAGAGAGAGAGAGAGAGAGAGGGTCTTGTCTCGTCTCGTCTCTCGGGCTTCATTTGCATTCCACACACAGACAAATTGTGTTAAGACTTTTTGAGTTGACCAAATTGGACGTCTTTATCAGTCATGGGTAAAGTTTTCCTGTTCATTTTGATCGCATTAATTCTTCTGAACGCGACTCAGGCTAAAGAAGGTAAGCAAATCGATTTGTTTGAAACCGTTTAATTTTGATTCACTTCAAACATCCCATTGCTCTGTATTGCCTATTCTCTGAATTTCCTGTTATTACGTATGTGTGATGAACGAGAAACGTTTCGGTTTACTGTAAAGATTCAACACCATAAAAAATACATCATTGATTTGACTCCTTGAAGTCGAATTGAAGTGTTTTTGTCTTTGTTTTTCTTAAAGACTATTCCTCACTGAAATTATCTATAATTAAACATTCAGTCAACTACAGTAGGACATTTGAAAAGATTTAATAAACTACAATAGAACATTTGAGAATTTTTATATTATTTATATTATAATAAAAACACATTTCGCTACATTAGAACATTTGAGAAGTTTGTTATTTTGTTTGTTTATGAATATTACACTGTTATATTAATATTTTATAGACTAATTTAAAATAGTATAAGACACAACAGGAGGTCCTAGTAAATTAAGTTTGCAAATAACGTGAATAGGATTATTTTATAAGACTGTATTCATCAAACAGATTTAATCAAACAAGTTTATTTGATGTTGTTTTTGTTATTTTATGAATATTATTATATTTATTATGCTATATTTGAGTTTATTAATATCAAGTAAAAAAGTAAAAAGACATGAATAGCTTTACAAAATAATAGAACAAACACAAAATACTACATAAACCAAAGGATCCAAAAACACACAAAAAGCCACAAAGTACAAGCAAGCCTATACAAATAAAATGTAAGACTTAAAAACAGACATAAGGTGCGTCCCAATTCGCCTACTTGTGCACTATTCTATGACGTTTTTAAGTATAAATAGTGTGAGTAGTGCGTTCACACAGAAAATTCCAAAAAGAAAAAGTGCACTTTAAATACCCGGATGATGCACTAAATTAACGGAAAAAACAAAGTGTGAATTGTTGGACACTTCGTGCACTCAACTGTCGCAGCTTTAATTACGTAGTGGAGGGGAAGGGAGGATCGGACTCCGTTGTTAAATGACAAAATAACCTTATACAACTCACGCACTACATGGATAAGTGCATAGTGCACAAGTACATAGTGTATAAGTGCATAGTGCGTCATTTGGGATGCAACTACAGAGTCCGCAGATCTAATATCCATTGGCAGGCTATTCCAAAACATTGAAACCACTGCAAAAGCTTTTGTTTTGTATGTGTATCTTGGAACAGTAAATAGGGGACAGGAACATGAATAATAAGCTTCTTTAAAACTTAAAATATGTTTCAAATTGGAAATATTTCTTAACTGATAAAAACATCACTGACTAACGTGATATTCAAAATTCAAATTGGTATCAAAATAAACACCCAAATGTTTCACTACCTGCTGATTATTGGGGAACACCTTAATAGGAGCTGACTTTTATTAGAGCCCTGACCGATTATCACTACTACATTTTACTTCATCAGTATTGAATTGCAGAAAATTACAAGCCGTCCAATTTTCATATCTGCTAAGCATGCTTGGAGGACATCTAAGCTTCTCAGATCATTGGATTGCAGTGAAAAATATAACTGTAAGTCATCTGCATAGCAGTGAAAATTTATATGATGTTTCCAGTTTACGGATCCAAGAGATAACATTGGTCCCAACACGGAGCCCTGAGGAACACCACAGTTGATTGTAGAAAATGAGGATAAATCATCTCCCAAATGACACTACAAATGTTCTTTTTAACAAATAAGACTTAAACCAGTCCAGTGCCCTCCCATAAAGACCATAAACTTAGAGATTTACTATTCCTAACTCTTCTCTATGTCCACTTGCAGGAAAGAAGGCCAGGAAGAACAAACGAAACATCACTGACATCATCAACCCGAGGACTTTTAAAGGAAACGCGGTCCCAGTTAACGTCCCTCTTCCTCCTAATCGAACAACAGACCTGCAAACACGTGTAATCCCGTCTGACGTGGTTGTGAAGTTACACAGCAACAACACGGCAAAGTACCTCCAAGGTACTCTGAGCAAGTGCTTCATCCCAGCTGTCTACATCATAGCCATCGTTGTCGGCATTCCCGCCAATATCGCCATTTTGGTCCTTGTTGGAACCAAAGTGAGGGTCGTTTCATCTGCAATTTTGTACTGTAGCTTAGCAGTGTCCGACTTGCTGCTGTTGTTCAGCCTGTTGCTGAAGACACACTATCATCTCAATGGGAACCATTGGATTTTTGGTGAAACCGCCTGCCGTATCACAACCGCCTGCTTTTACGGCAACCTTTACTGCTCAGCTTTTACACTAGCGTGCATTAGTGTCAAGCGCTACCTAGCTGTGGTTCATCCTTTTCTCTATAAGGGTTTGCCAAAGCGCACATTCAGCACCTGGGGTTGCTTAACAGTTTGGATTGTGTTTTTTATCGCCCTACTCCCAGAAATTCTAGTTCAACAAACCTACCACATCGCACATCTCGGAATAATCACATGCCATGATGTTCTTCCTGACAACATAGATTACTACCAGTGGCTTGACTATTATAACCTTGGCCTCACCTGTGTAGGGTTTTTTCTGCCCCTAGTGGTGACAGTAGCATGTTACACTTCCATCGTCTGGCACCTGAACCGCTCACACCGAGACTGGGCTCTTTACATCAAAGCTAGCACGATTAACTTAATTATTTTTGTCCTGTGCTTCGGCCCAAGCAGCTGTTTTTATTTTGTGCATTACATCCTGCTGTCTGTTAGCACTACAGAGAGTTTCTACATCTACTTCAGCGTGGCCGTGTGTCTGTGTTGCCTGCATAGCGCTCTGGATCCGTTTCTGTTCGCAATCATGTCCAGGACTGTTGGAAACAAACGCTACTTTCTTACACGCAAAGGACGCGCGCTTAGCATCTCTACTTAAAGTCAACATGAAATGCATGTGCGCAACCCATTTAGCTTCCGTAATCCCGTGTATTTCCAAGTGAAACAGGATTTTTAATAAATGGCACGCTAAACCCCCACAGTCTTCCTATGAGTCCACACTTTCGTGATGTAATGCTGCTTTGACTGCCGGGTAAAGTCCTCTGTGTAGCTCAGCTGAAGTGCGCATCGACGGCTACAAAGGGGGCGCTCACGAGCACCCTTCTGAAACCTAAAATGAGGAATGGGACACCCTACGGTCTCGTGGTCTTAACGGACTCGTGCACGCAGCCATTGTAAGTCCACAAGACCGAAAGTGTGCCATTTGGGTTTCAGCCATAGTAAGTCATTTTAATGGCAGAAAGTTGTTGCATTTTGATAAAAAACTACAAGCACTTACACTACCGTTCAATAGTTTGGGATCATTAAAGGATTAGTTCACTTTCAAATAAAACTTTCCTGATAATTTACTCATCCCCATGTCATCCAAGATGTTCATGTCCTTCTTTTGTCAGTCAAAAAAAAAAATTAAGGTTTTTGAGGAAAACATTCCAGGATTATTCTCCTTATAGTGGACTTCAGTGGGCACCAAACGGTTGAAGGTCAAAATTACAGTTTCAGTGCAGCTTCAAAGGGCTTTAAATGATACCAGACGAGGAATAAGGGTCTTATCTAGAGAAACCATCTGTCATTTTCGAAAAAAAAAATTAAATGTATATGCTTTAAATAAGCAAATGATCGCCTTCCAAGTGCTTCTTCCAAAACTGCACTTTGACATCTTGGATGACATGGGGGTGAGTAAATTATTAGGAAAATTTTATTTGAAAGTGAACTAATCCTTTAAGGTTTTTTTTTTTAAAAAAAAGAAATGAATACTGTAACTCAGCAAGGATGCATTAAATTGGCATTTTTAATTTTACAAAAGATTTCCAAATAGAATCCTAAAAAAATGTATCATGTTTTACACAAAAATATTAAACTGTTTTCAACATTGAAAATAATAATCTTGAAGAGCAAATCTGCATATTAAAATGATTTCTCAAGGATCATGTGACAATGAAGACTGGAGTAATGATGCTGAAAATTCAGCTTTGATTCACATAAATTACATGTTAAAAATATTTTAATACGTTTTTAAATAATATTTTACAATATTACTGTTTTTACTGTATTTCTGATCAAATAAATGCAGCCATGGTGAGCAGACGAGACTTCTTTCAAAAACTGACCACATGCTTTTGAACAGTAGTGCATATTTGATGAATCAAAAATCAAAATTGACCCTATTTACTTATGCTGACTATATTGATAAAAAAAGAGTAAACCAAGTTTTGTTGGTTTTGATCTTGTTCCTAAAACCTCCTTGTTCTAGATTTAAAGTATTTAATATGTGAAGTGCCATTAGGAGAACTAATAGTTGTAGTTCCTGCCAGCTGGCTTGAATCGCTTGGACAGGAGCAGCTTCTTTTATACTGAATACAAATGGAGAGATTTGAATGGCCCTGAGAGAAAAGGGTGTAATATACTGCCTGGACTGTGTTCAGTGTGTGTGTGTGTTATGAATGTTACATAAAGCCTTGTTGACCAAGGCAAAGTTTGACTGTTTGTATAGAGAATGTAAATGCTTTATGATAATAAAATATATTTAAACCTATATGATTCCAAAGCACAGTATTAATATAGTCATTAAAACAAATAAAACAAAAGTTCCAGCTGTCTGATTTTTGAGTAACATGGACATCAACCAAATTACATATGCCTGTCTAAGATTCAGCAGTGTTCATTGGGTTTTCTCTGTGTATTTTTCTTTAAGTTTACTTTTTTTTTAGCTACTTGTTGGTCCCGCTCACTGCCATTATAACGCTTATAAACATCACAATATTCCATAAAATCAAGTATTAACAAGTCAAAGTTGAAACAACCAGGCTATGGATTTCACATTCATGTCATCAGCCAATATGACAACTGATAGCATGAAGAAATGTGTTGTGTATGATTACACTGTTTTCTATTTTTTGCAATCTCGCTAAGATCTTCTCTTGTTTGACAAATGTTTGTTTGATACATGATTTTCTCTATTAATTTTATGGTTATGACCTGTCTTGTGGTTTTTAGTTGGAATTCTCTAGGACATACTTGGCTTTATCTCAGTGAGCAATTTGTGCTTGAGGGGAAATGCGAATGTATTCATAGGCTTGATATGAACTCACGCATCTCAATGTCTTGACAGCCTCTATAATTTCATGAGCGTAACCTTCCAGGAATGTGAACAGAAGGAAGGTGTTTTTGTGCCTATATTGTCATTGTAAATGCACATGAACTTATAATAAATTAATCTATTAAGGCTAACATATTCATACTAAAAGCTAAAAAACTTAAATTTTAAAGGATTAGTTCACTTTCAAATGAAAATTTCCTGATAATTTACTCACCCCCATGTCATCCAAGATGTTCATGTCTTTCTTTCTTCAGTCAAAAAGAAATTAAAGTTTTTGATGAAAACATTCCAGGATTTTTCTCCATATAATGGACTTCAATGGACTCCAATAAGGGAATAAGGGTCTTATCTAGAGAAACCATTGCTTATTTTCTAAAAAAAAAAAAAAATGTAATTGTATACGTTTTAAACATAAATGCTCATCTTGAACTAGCTCTCTTCTTCTCTATTTGAATTCCAGCAGTGTAGACACTGCTAAGTGTATTACTGCCCTCCACAGGTCAAAGTTTGAACTAAATTGCCATATACAACAATCTAGTGCAAGTATACAACAATTAGTTCAAACTTTGACCTGAGGAGGGCAGTAATAAACTTAGCAGTGTCTACACTGCTGGAATTCTAATAGAGAAGAAGAAGAGAGCTAGTTCAAGATAAGCATTTATTGTTAAAACTTATGTAATTTTTTTTTTTTTTTTAGAAAATGAGTGATGGTTCCTCTGGATAAGACACATATTCCTTGTCTGGTATCGTTTAAAGCCATTTGAAGCTGAACTGAAACTCATTTTGACCTTCAGCCGTTTAGGCTCCAGTGAAGTCCACTATAGAGAATACGAACCGACGTCACGCCTCGCCGCCATTTTGACAGGATCGCCCTCTATTACTCGTACTGAAATTAATACGGATTCTTGCTTATCTTTTGTTTTGTTTCTGCCATTAAGTGGAACGTTAACATTTTTAATGGTATCGTTTGCAGGGAATGGAAGCTATTTTATCGCGTCGCATGATCATTTTATTTTTTATTTTTTCACTGAAGTTTTGTAGAATTTCGTTTACAATGTTGATCTGTTTACCGTGTCGCACGCTGGACGCTCACCACTGCTTCAGCCATCGTATGAATATCCAAATAAATCTATGTGATCAACACACTGAGAAAAGTCGATTCATTTATTTGTTGGAAACGTTTAAATTATGCTTAAACGAGCATACTGAGTGGGCCTACAATTGTTGTCTTTGTAATCCCCCTTTTCCACGATCACAGATGAGGAGAATAAGAGATTATGGGTCAAATTTAGCGGACAGACGGATGCGAACACAATGTATTTTTATATTTATTTTAACAAATGACAACCACACTAAGCAATTTCAAACCTTTATAAAACCGTTATGAAGAAAATGTATAAATGCTTGCATTTTAAGTGATACTGAAAGTATATTTTGGTCTCATCCGTTTTCCTGCATGTGCTTTAAATAGAATTTGGTCTCTTTAATATCAGTCTAATAAGTGCATTAAGCCTTTTCTTGAGAGGACACGAGAGGACACCGTTTTTATAAACGTGTTGCGTTTTGGGCTCATTTGCGTATATCTCCACACAGTATGCTTTAATAAACGGAGTGATAAGCAGTGGGTTTAATCAGTGCCATTAATAATAGATTTGCCATCCGGCGTCTTCTCGTAATTTCCTTGACCTGCTTCACTAGGTGTTTTTTACACGTAGAAAAGGCGAAAAAACGTTTTTCACTGTCTTGTTTTCTCTCAGAACGATGATCTGAGTTACTATCACAATTATCGATGCAGCATTAATGACATACAATGGTGACATTTTTCACAATCATGACAGAAAACAAATTACTGCACTAAACTCAATAACAGAAAGGCACAAAGAAGTTACCCAGAACTCAATGCGGCATGACGTCAGATTCGTATTCTCTATAAGGAGAAAAATCCTGGAATGTTTTCATCAAAAAGTTTTCTTTTAGACTGAAGAAAGAAGGACATGAAGATCTTGGATGACATGGGGGTGAGTAAAATATCAGGAAATTTTAATTTGAAAATGAACTAATCCTTTAAGTGCAGTGGAAAACCTTGCAAAACTCTCATATGCATAAGTGTTAGATATAAATAAGACTGTTTGTGGCCTAATTTATTCTAGAAAGTTGCTGAAAATACAAAAACTCAATCTAATTCAAGTTTTGCGTTTTGATTAATTTGGGAAGTCATCAAAACGAATTATCAGCTAGTGCAAAATGACTGTCAAAATCCAAACAGAAGATGTTTTTATTATTATTATTATTATGATTACATTTATTTTGTTTTCATTTATTTCATTTTCATTTCTATACGCACAGTTAAAGTATATAAAAAAATAAAAGCATGAAAAGCAATAAAAAAAATGATGAAAATATGTAAATAAGCTGAGAACTAATAAAATAAATAAATAAATAATAATAATAATAAAATAAAAATCAGGATGAACAACTGGGGGCACTGCTTTTATGTTCATTAAAAACTTTCACTGTTTCACAATCAGTGTTTACTGAAACCTGAATAACAAAATATGAGGATATAGTGTAATTTTATCACTCATTTTTTATTATTATTATTTATTTACTTCCTTGAGATACACAAGTTTATGACCATTGTAGTACACTGACAAGAGTTTTTTTTTATGCTTTTTTAAATTTTTTATTTAAGATGCTTTTATTTTGAAATGATTTCTGGTTGGCGGGCGGATTGAATCGGACAGTCTGGCTTGGCTTCCCGTTAATCAGCTGAGGCATGTGACGTGAGCAGCCAGACACGTTTTGTTTAGCTTCCATGCGGTCCACGTTTTTCTTAAACGCGTGCTATACTGTGTAATATTTTCAACATTTGTCTTCATGAAAACGACTTTTTCGACAAATTACGCTCTCGAAACGACATTGCAAGTGGAGACAATTATGGGACCCTACAGAGCGCATTTGGACACATGTGGACGGCGTACTCACGACAACATGCCCGGGCTTGTCTGATCTTCTGGGCCGGTTGATAGCACTTCCGCGCGACCATCATGGACAACAAATTTCCTCATCAACTTTTTCCACATTTGTATTTTGATGGACCGCCTGACGTTCAGACGAAGCACAATTATGGAGGTTGGGGTTCATACGAGCGCGTGCTTGCTGTTGGTGCTGGGCTGGTAAGACGATTCACATCATAACTATATTATATATGTTTCTATTACAAGTTTGGTCACACTTTAGGGTCCAATTCTCACTATTTATTAACAATATACTTCGACTTTTTCCTAAATAAACTCATAATTACTGTTTATTAATAGTTAGTGAAGTAGTTTAGTTTAAAATTGTTTAGGATTAAGGGATGTAGAATATGGTCATGCATTACAAATACTAATAAACAGCCAATATCCTAGTAATGTGCATGATAATAAGTAACTAGTTTATAGTGGATCCTGAACTAAAGTGTTACTATAATTGTTTATGAATGATTATTTGAAGTACAGAAAATCTAAATGCTTTAATCTTAAGGTTTATTATTGCATATGGTATATGCATGCATTAGCTAAATGAGGATTTGTTTTTATTGCAAAAAAATAAAGTAAAAAAACTAATTTAATAGAGTTGGAACAATCATCTAGATAGATAACAACATACCTCTTGAAGAATCAGTATGCATTCAAAGAAATTCAGTAACAATGCATGCCAAGATGATTATGGAGATGAGTTAGTATTAATGATTATTTGGTGAAGTACAGAAATCAAAATGATTAGATCTCACAAGTGTATTAGGCGGCACAAAAGAATAGTAGGACTTCTCTAAGAAATGGCTATTTGTGTTTTGTTCTGGCATGGCAGGATTTAACAGAAAGAGAATAATAAATGTCAGTGTTGTTTCACCTGTACCAGAACTATCAAAATGTTATATATTTAACATTCTTCAGCCTGTAATTGTGTATCCGTATCACGACAGACTTGTTTATTGTGAATTTACAGTGTGATGCTGAACAATCATCGACCCATCCTGAGTTTGAATCCCAGCACACTGTGAGTGGGGAGGAATGGGTGCCGGTCAGACCAGCGGTTACCCCTTTAATGCCAGCATTTAAAGGTAAACATTATTATTAATGGTCTGAACTTTAGTCATTAGCTGGATTTAAATATCAAATGAAACATCCTCAGATCCCAAAATGTAAAATGCAATTTGCAGTGCATTTGTTTGGTTATAAGTAGAAAGTCTGTGTATTTTGTCCATTGGTTATTTTAAAGGGATAGTTCACACAAAAATGAAAATTTGATGTTTATCTGCTTACCCCCAGCACATCCAAGATGTAGGTGACTTTGTTTCTTCAGTAGAACACAAATGATGATTTTTAACTCCAACCGTTGCGGTCTGTCAGCCGTATAATGCATGGCAATGGGAACTCCATCTATAAGAGTCAAATAAACATGCACAGACAAATCCAAATTAAACCCTGCGGCTCCTGAAGACACATTGATGTCCTAAGACACGAAACGATCAGTTTGTGTGAGAAACCGAACTGTATTTTTATTAATTTTTATCTCTAATACACTACTATGTCCAACTGCCTTGAGCATCTGGTTGGTGAGGTCTGAAAACGCGCTCTGATGCCGGAAGTGATTGCTCATATGTATATGTCAATGAGTGCGAGAGATCACTTCCGGCATCAGAGTGCTTTCAGACCTCACACACCAGATGTGCACGGCAGTTGGATATACTGGTGTATTAGAGGTACAAAATGTTTTTGGGGGTAATATTTGCAAAAATGTATTTTTATGTATTTATTTTTTATTTCCAAGGTGCCAAAGTCACATCTGTTGATCTACCAGATCCAATGGATTTTCCAGAGCATGTAAGTTAAAGCAACATGATTCTCAAAGTCTTTGGGTTTGCTCATTTTTGTTATGAATAGAGATGCACCAATTGTAATTTTCTTGTCTGATTTTTGTTTTGTTTTGTCTTTCTCCTAATTAATACTACAGAAATGAATCAAATGTAAAATAACTGGATAGTCTTCATTGTAAAAATTAAATACAGATTAATGCTTACAATTAAAGTTATAAAAATTTAGTCGAGAGTAGTGAGTGATTTTCTTTGTCTTTTGTTCTTTGATTTTCTTTGTCTTTTGTTCTTTGATTAACATGACAGACAGCGGCAGGTTTATTAGGCTGCTGTCACTTTAAGAGTTAATGCACAGACCCAATATTACTGTTACACAACATGTGTTCTCTTTTTCAACTATTTAACATTCCAAAACTGAGTGTGTTTAACTAAATACTCGCCAAGATGGGCATTTTGTTGAAAAGAAGAGAGCGAGAATGCGCAGCTGACGTTTTCAAACGGAGCAGCATTTAATAGACAGAGCCGTAGATCACTGACAAGCTACGCAATATCGCGTTCATGTCGCAGATGAATCGCCTTCGATAATGAACGCGATATTGCGTGGCTTGTCAGTGAACTACGGCTCTGTCTATTAAATGCCGCTCCATTTGAAAGCAGGTGATGCGTGTGACAATCGCATGCGATATATCAGTCAGCCTTATTATGAAGTGACTTTTGCTCTCAAAATGTTGTATTTAATACAAAAAAGGTGTTTTATCTCTGTTTTCCCTTCAGATGCATTATTTCTACCAGCATTACTGTATGGATGCATTCTCCACGATGGGACATTTGCTCTACGATAACTTCTCTTTCAAAAATAAACGGGTGAGGGAGTCCGGATGTGTGTGCTTGTTGTGGTCAGATTGATTTGTCTTGTTGTTGTTGACATGTTTTCATGTTTACTAGTATGTCCTGTAGTAGCTGTCTTCTGTTCTTGTTTTTCAACCAGGGTTTTACACCAATGAAGTGGTCTAGAAACTTTATAAAAGGCTTGAGTTATAAAAGGTAAGATTATTTTGTGAATCAATTTGTCTAACAATCAATAATCAAAGTTGATAACTGCCCCTATTATGCTTTTTCCAAATATTACCTTTCAAGCTGTGTAATAGCTGTTAGTGAATGTAAAAGGCCTGCAAGGTTTCAAAGACCAAATTGCACAACAAATAAATTTGTCTCCTAAAATAAAGAACTGATTCTGAACTGCTCAAATGAATCATCAGCATATATCAGCAAATTTGCATAATACCCACCTTTGTTTGTCATTGGCTGCTGTGATCGCTGTCTACTTTGACCCACCCTTAAACACTGTAGTTGTAGCTGAGACTGGATGTTTAGTTTGTGGACATGTTGAGAAGATGCTGTTTTCACTGCTGCAAATCCACTTTGCATACGCTTAGGGCTGCACGATTAATCGCATGCGATTGTCACGCGCATTTCGTCAGTAAAGCCGGTTCCCCGATTACCGCTAAATCGCCATCACCTGCTTTCAAATGGAGCGGCATTTAATAGACAGAGCCGTAGATCACTGACGAGCCACGCAATATCGCATTCATTATAAAAAGGCTATTCATCTGCGATATGAACGCGATATTGCGTGGCTTGTCAGTGGTCTACGGCTCTATCTATTAAATGCCGCTCCATTTGAAAGCAGGTGATGGCGATTTAGCGGTAATCAGGGAACCGGCTTTACTGACGAAATGAGCGTGACAATCGCATGCGATTAATCGTGCAGCCCTAAGTGTATGCAAAGTGGATTTGCAGCGGTGAAAACAGCATCTAAACCAGGAGCCAAAACATTTAATGCTTTGTAAGTAATTAGCAAGATTTTAAAATCTATACGATGTTTAACAGGAAGCCAATGCAGTGATGACAGAACTAGGCTAATATGGTCATACTTCCTAGTTCTATTAAGAACTCTAGCTGCTGCATTTTGTACGAGCTGTAGTTTATCAAGCGTGCAGAACAACCACCCAGTAGAGCGTTACAGTAGTCTAGCCTTGGTCATAAACGCATGAACTAACTGTTCTGCATTTTTCGTTGAGAGCATATGTCGTAGTTTAGATATATTTTTCATATGGAAGAATGCAGTTTTACAGATGCTAGTAACATGGCCTTCAAATGAAAGCTTGGTATCAAAGAGCACACCCAGGTTCCTAACTGACGACGAAGACTTAACAGAGCAGCCATCAAGTGTTAGACAGTATTCTGGATTATTGCGTGAAGAAGTTTTCGGTCCAAAAATTAGAATCTCTGTTTTTCCTGAATTTAGTAGTAGGAAATTACTGGTCATCCAGTTTTTTATATCAGCTGTACATTCTGTTAATTTAGCGAATTGGTATATAGAGCTGAGTATCATCAGTGTAACAATGAAAACTAATGCCATGCTTCCTAATGATATCTCCCTAACGCTAGCATGTACAGAGTAAAAAGCAACGGTCCTAGTACTGAGCCTTGCGGTACTCCATATTTTACTTGTGATTGATATGACATCACATCATTTACTACTACAAACTGATAACGGTCAGATAAGTATGATTTGAACCATGCCAATGCAATTCCATTAATGGCAACATAATTTTCGAGTCTCTTTAGAAGAATATTGTGATCGATAGTGTCAAATGCAGCACTAAGATCCAGTAACACTATATAGAGAGATACAACCACGATCTGATGATAAGAGCAAATCATTAGTAACTCTAATGAGAGCAGTCTCAGTACTATGGTGTGGTCTAAATCCTGACTGGAAATCTTCACAGATACTATTTCTTTCTAAAAAGGAACATAGTTGTGATGAAACTGCCTTTTCTAGTATTTTTGACAGAAAAGTGAGATTTGAGATCGGCCTGTAATTGACTAATTCTCTAGGATCAAGTTGTGGTTTTTTAATAAGAGGTTTAATAACAGCCAGCTTAAAGGTTTTTGGTACATATCCTAGTGATAAAGATGAATTAACAGTATTAAGAAGAGGATCTATAACCTCTGGAAGCATCTCTTTCAATAGCTTAGTCGGTATAGGGTCTAACATACATGTGGATGATTTTGATGATTTAACAAGTTTAGACAATTCTTCCTCTCCTAAAGCAGTAAATGAATTTGAATTTTTCTTTAGGGACACTACAATGCACTGTCTGACACAAGACTGTAGTAGATGGTTGCATGGTTATAATTTTTTCTCTTAATATTATCAATCTTGCAAGTAAAGAAGTTCATAAAGTCATTACTGCTGTGCTCTTTGGAAACATCAGAAGTTGAAGCTTTATTTCTTGTTAATTTAGCCACTGTATCAAATAAATACCTAGGGTTGTGTTTATTTCTTCTAAACGTTTAAAAAAAATAGGCAGATCTAGCAGTTTTTAAGGCCTTTCTATACTCTGTCATTTTCTCTCTCCACGAAATGCAAAATACTTCTAGTTTTGTTTTCTTCCAGCTGCGCTCCATTTTTCTAACTGCTGTTTTTAGGGCCCGAGTGTGCTCATTGTACCATGGTGTTGGATTAATTTCCTTAATCTTTTTTAAACACAAAGGAGCAACTGAGTCTAATGTGCTGGAAAAGACAGAGGTTATAGTTTCTGTTGCAATATCGAGGTCTTCTAAGCTGTCTGGTATGCTAAGGCAATGAAACTGATCAGGAAGATTATTTATAAAGCAATCTTTAGTGGTAGAAGTGATGGTTCTACCATATTTATGGCAGGGAGGCAGTTTAGCCTCTTTGACTAAATGTAGTATACACAAGACTAGATAATGATCTGAGATGTCATCACTCTGCTGCAGAATTTGAGTGAATGTGACAATATAAGATCTAAAGTATGATTACGACAGTGAGTGGGTCCCGACACGTGTTGTCTAACACCAATAGAGTTTAGAATGTCTGTAATTGCCAATCCTAATGAGTCTCTTTTTATTATCTACATGGATATTAAAATCACCAACAACAAGGACTTTATCTGCAGCTAGTACTAATTCTGATAGAAAATCGGCAATCTCTTTGATAAAGTCTGTATTGTGCCCTGGTGGCCTGTTTACAGTAGCCAACACAAATGTCAACTTACATAATGTTACGTAAAGCATCATCACTTCGAAGGAATTATATTTGAAAGACTTCTGGCTGATACTGTAAATATTACTATAAATTACAGCAACACCTCCCCCTTTTCCTTTCTATCGAGGATTGTGTCGATAATCATAACCTTGAGGACTAGACTAATTTAAAGTAGTGTAATCGTCCGGTTTTAGCCAGGTTTCTGTCAAACACAGCACATCTAGATTATTGTCTGTGATAATATCGTTTAAAATAAGTGCTTTTGAAGAAAGTGATCTAATATTTAACAACCCAAGCTTTATCATTTGTTTATCATTATTTTCTCTATTTTTTATTTGTTGAACATCAATTAAATTTTTACCATTTAAATGGGTTTGGAAGTTTTTTGTTTTTACTAATTCGGGGTAAAGACACAGTCTCTATGTGATAATATCTAGGTGCAAGAGTTTCTATGTGTTGGGAATTATCTGACTTCTGTAACGTGAGGCAGCCAGCAGACGGTCGGTTTAGCCAGTCTGTCTGCTTCCTGTCCTGGGCCCCAGTTTGTCATGTTTTAGTTCTGAGACTATGTGCCATATTACTAGAGAGAAGAGCAGCACCATCCCGGGACGGATGAATACCATCTTTTTTCAACAGGTCAGGTCTGCCCCAAAAGCTTTTCCAATTGTCTATGTTATTAAACCTATATTATTCTGCAGACACCACTTAGACAGCCAGCCATTGAGTGATGATAATCTGCTAACTATCTCATCACTCCTACGAACAGGAAGAGGGCCAGAACAAATTGCTTCTCCTGACATATTACTTGCAAGTTCACACATCTCTTTAATGTTAATTTTAGTGATCTCCGATTGGCGAAGTCGAACATCATTTGTGCCGACGTGAATAATAATTTTAGAGTATTTGCTAGGGGTGTGACGAGATCTCGTGTCACGAGATCTCGCGAGACTAAAGTGTGACGAGATTTCTCATCGAGGCGAAAAGTAGTCTCGTGGTGTTGCCATGACAGTGTTAGGATGATTAGGAAAGAATATGCCACCGCTACGTTTACATTACGCCTCCACTGTCCTTTTGCTTTGTGTTTAAATAAAAAAATCATGAGCTATGAATGACCGTTTTTATTAACTAACATTATCAAAGATTAATAAATACTGTAGCAAATATATTGCTCATTGTTAGTTGATTTTGGTTAATACATTAATGTTAATAAATGAGACCTTATTGTAAAGTGTTACCATTTTTATTTATACTATTTTTATTTCTATGATCAGTTTGTGTAAAGGAGTTCAGTTAGGAGGACAAAAGTTGTAGAAGCTCATAAATCATGTACAGTAAGGTCTGAAGAGACTGAAATCATACAGAAGTCAGTCAGTTGAGTTAGTGGCAAAACCTTTTACAGTGCTTGAGTATTGTTGTGTTTTCCTGCATAGGATAATTCATACTCAGAAAGTAGAAGTGAATGACATTCATTACAAGATGATTAGTTAAAACATTTCAAATACACCTGCAGAATATTTTTTTCTAGTCATGTATTTTGCCATTGAGGATTTCTTAAAAATAGTGTGTAAAAATCTTGTCTCGTCCCGTCTCGTCTCGTGAACTCAGTCTCGAGTCTCGTCTCATGAGATACCCGTTTCGTCACACCCCTAGTATTTACGATTAGCATTAGCCAGCACTTTTAAATTTGCTTTGATGTCAGGTGCTCTGGCTCCTGGCAAACATGTGACTATGGTGGCTGGTGTCTCTATTTTCACGTTCCGTGTAATAGAATCACCAATAACTAGGGCACTTTCAACAGGATTCTCAGTGGGTGCGTCACTGAGTGGGGAGAACCTGTTTGATGTTCTTAATGGAACGGAAGAGTGGTGTTTTCACCTTTACCCAAGTGCCCTGCTGCGCGGGCTCTACAGCCGGAACCGAACAATGTACAGAGTTCACTAAGCTAGTTGCATCCAAAACAGTATCTGAAGCCCCTGCATTCTTACTATCCTCGATTAATAAAGTTTGGATGCGTGTCTCTAATTCTGAGATTCTCTCTGTCAGCCTGACTATTTCCCTACATTTGTGACATGTAAATCCCTCGTCGCTGGCAGAGAGAGCTACACTGAACATGTGACAAACTGAACACGAGATAACAGTGGGAAAGGATGACATGACTCACCGTGTTTGTAGAATGATCTGAGTTACCACTGTAGACTGATCAGAGTTACCACAGCTGTTTGATGAACGCGTTGAAAAGGAGCGCGCGAGACTGATGACAAGTTAACAAGCGAGATGCAAACGCGTTGTAACAGCGATTTAGATTCAAAGATTACAGGCTAGCGATGTCAGATTAATGTGGTAGGCAATAATAATAATAATATAAGCAACAATGAATAAAAGTAAGAGATTCAATAAAAGAAAGAGAAAACAAAGCTATACGGAGACTCAAACACCAGCAGCGAGGCAGAGGCAGCGAGGCAGACAGGAGCAATCGAGAGCAAATCCCGCAATCCTAATCAATCCCGCCAAGGTAAAGGTAAATTGTACTTAATTTTTCTGCCGAGAAACATGCAAGTATCTTCTGTTGGTTCTGAAGGGCAGTACTAAATGAAAAACAATGATATTTAAACAAAATAAGAAAAATTGTGACATCTTCATCCTGTTCAAAAGTTTTCATACCCCGACTCTTAATGCATCGTGTTCCCTTCTGGAGCATCAGTGAATGTTTGAACCTTTTTTAAAGGTCCCGTTTTTCGTGGTTTTTTTGAAGCTTTGATTGTGTTTATAGTGTGCAATATAACGTGTTCATGTTTCGTGTGTAAAAAAAAAACAGTATTTTTCACATAATTTACTTATCTGTATACCGCTGTTTCCACTGTCATAAAAACGGGCTGATGACTTCCTTGTTCAATGAAGTCCCTCCTTCAGAAATACGTAACAAGTTCTGATTGTGCCAGCGGTTCCTGTGTTGTGATTCGACAGCAGCTTAGCGTACCCAGAGCCATAAAGAGCGCACCTTGCCCGGAAGCACACAGTTTTACATGTGGATTATTGTGGTGTAATAATTCCCGAGAGACTGAACTCTATAATCTCCACAAGCAGCGACAGAAAATGTACAACGTTAGCACTCACTCAGAAGAGTACCTCATACGGAAAACAGCCATATACATAAATATAGTCCCCTCTTGTGGCCATTATGTGCACTGCATTCCAACATTAACTATTGCAGTAAGGATACCACAATTATAATTTTCGGGAACCGAGTTAAACATAAATTGTAACCATTGCTCTCTAAGTACAGTGTCCCTGGGAAGGCCAAACAAAGGTGATTGGACTGCGGGATGAAAATAACAGCGTTTCGACGACATGGCGACAAACACACTCTACAAACGCAACTCTTGTGCATTCCTGTGGGCGGAGGTTAGTCAAAAAACTGTTTTAGTGACGTCATTAAAGAAGGAAGTAGAGGGATGTAATCCAAACTGGCCATTCGATGTAGGCGACTTCTGTTAAATAAAATATCTCGCTTGGCTTTGAGCTTTAAAATTTTACAGATTTTATTTATACTCTAACAGCAACATTACACACTAACTAAAGTTTGAAACATGGGATCACGAAGAATGGGACCTTTAATAGTTGTGTTTGAGTCCCTCAGTTGTCCTCAGTGTGAAAAGATGAATCTCAAAATCCTACAGTCACTGCTGGAAAGGGTTCAAATATAAACAAAAAAAAAAAAAGTATTATCCCTCTTATTTTATTAATATAATTCTCATTTTCACAGATTCTGCAAGGGGTTCACATACTTTTTCATGCCACTATATATTAAGAGAAAATTTTACCTTGATGCAGGTAATCCTATTGTAGGAGACCTCCAAAACAAAATTTAGCATAATAGGGGCATTTAAAAAAAAAAAAAAAAAAAAAACTTTCAAGATTGTCCAGTTTACATTTTCAATGTGTAAAGAAAAAAATATATAAGGTGAAGTTTCACTTTACTAATGCATTAAAATGAATCCTCATATGCGGTTTCCTTCTTTTAGGTGCGAGTACGGACATTACTTGAAGAGGATCCGTCGTTTGCACTATCTTCTCAGGGATATTGTGAGCGATGTTCCTCCATCTCTCCTTTCCTCGCTCATCTATGAAGAGCTGAGTTCTCAAAGGGAGCAGAAGGAGTTCAGTTCAGATTCCACAGGGGGCGCTCTAGGATATGTGCCCTTATATGAGAACGGGGGCTGTCTGGTCTATCCCGGTGGAGTCCGGATGGACAAACTCTGTATCCTCTTCCACAGTTACCATAGTGTCATGGTTTGTTTGATGTCAAGGTAATGAACATTATTAAGGGGTCAGCGATCTGAGGGCTGATTTCAATAAATGAATATTTAACTCTATACACATTTGGATGTTCTAAAGAACATACCTGTTCAACCAAATACCTTACCAACCATCTAGAACTCCATGCAATCACATTGTAACACACTGAGGTGTCCAATCCTGTAGAGTTCAGCTCCAATTAAACACACCTGAACCAGCTAATCAAGGTCTTACTAGTAAGTGTGCTGCCCTGCGTCCCAATATGCATACTATCCATCCTAAATAGTATGCGAGTTTAGAATAAGCCCTAAAGCAGGGATGGACAACTCCGGTCCTGGAGGGCCAGTGTCCTGCAGAGTTTATCTCCATCCCTGATAAAAACTCACTTGCCTATAACTTTCTACTAATCCTAAAGACCTTGATTAGCTGGTTCAGGTGTGTTTGATTAGGGTTGGAGCTAAACTCTGCTGGACACTGGCCCTCCAGGACCGGAGTTGTCCATCCCTGCCCTAAAGCATCATGTCTTGAGTATTTTAAACTTGCAGTTACCCTGGTTTGCAGTCGAATGTGTACCCAAACAATCTGAGATATGATTAATTTTGAGATTCTATATGGACATATGGTGTTAATGTTATTTGTGCAGGTCTTAAAGTCATTTAAATCAAAAACTCTAGATAGTTTGTTCATAATTCTTTAGAACAGTGGTCGCCAACCCGTCGATCGCGATCGACCGGTCGATCTTTATCACTGTTCCAGTAGCTCGCGAAAATAACAGAAATATGAGTACAAAAATACATTACATTTCTCCAGTCTTTGTACTGTATTTTTGTATTTATTATTATGTTATTTTCTGGAACTACTGGGGCAGACAGATAAAGGTAAATAGCCCACATTACGTCTGAGTCTGTAAACGGCCGTTAACAAGAGGCCAGAGACGCTGAAGACGGACGCGAAGAGGAGAAAATTCTGTAGCAGGCAGAGCAGCTCACTGTTCACGATGCTCGAAATATAGGAAGAAAATATAAATGTTGAATTGGGGGTGAGGGATTAGGAATTCATCTCTAAAAGGAGATCAGTCTTCAGGAAGATTTCGATGGCAATGGCATTTTATTTTCCTCTTCCGAATAAAGTAGCTAATTATTAGCGCATTTCAGCTTTGTTTACAGCGGTAACCAAGGAAACACTGTATCACTGCTGCTCCATAAGCGCCACCTGCTGTCAGAGAGTGAATCTGCGTCTCATTCAGCCTGCTGTTTTTTTTTTTTCATGCCTTTTTTGTGTGTAGCATTTATAATTTCACAAAGATAAAGTCAGACCGTACTGTTTTTGCTTTAAATCTTGAAATTAAATCTAATTCAGATAAAAACCCTGCTGAAAAATCTAGCTAAAACCAGCCTAAGCTGGTTGACTGGTCTTAGCTGGTACTAAATACTAAATACAATCTGGGCTGTCTTTTTCTATGAAGTAGATCTTGTCTTTCAAAAAGGTCGAGGTCAGGGATCTTGGGCTTAAAAAGGTTGGTGACCACTGCTTTAGAACATCCAAATGTGTGTTTGCTGCTTGTAAAAATTCCTTTACTGCTGTTCCTCAGTTTTCCACAGTGTGGTGCAACAGTCTAATGATGACAAGCCTCCTAGTTTTGTCATGAAACCCGAACCTTTTGAGTTTTCTTTGAATGGAACTATCAGACAGCTCAGTGTGGGCAATATGGAGGATCAAGGTGAGATGTGAACAAAGCTTTACCTTTGAGAGGGTCATTAATCACACCAATCAAACTATAGTAATCAATAAAATTCATGCAATCATGAAAAAGTGAAAATCAATGGACATTTCATGTTATGTGAAATCATGTCAAACATCTGTGTGCAGGTAATGTGGCTGTGCGGTCGGATTATTTCTGTTCCGTGTGGGTCCTAGGAATTAAAAGGAGGCCTCTGTTAGTGGACGTCATCCAGGCAAAAGATCGCTTCACCTGCGTCACCGTCAGGTATGTCTGAAAGCTTTCACTTTAATATGCGCCTCACAGAACCGTCACAAAATTTGTGCTCATCATGGACCCTGATTATTCAGGACTTCCTTAAGCCTGACTACTATTTGACTAGTTGAGTTTGAAAATGTCCCTAGCGGTTATTCAAATGATCAGCATCACAGAGTTCAGCTGATACCGAACTGATAATCAAATGATTTTTTACTTTTGTGCTGAATGAGTGTATGCTTGTCTGAGTGCAGATTTTTAACACAGTCAAAATAGCATTTATTTAAGCCACAATGTACAAGGCTATGCTATATTGTAGTCATTCTCAACTGGTTTGGCCATGGGATTCACATTTCCCCATGGTTGTTGAGCAAAGGTCAAGGTACTATTTATTGTCTCCCTGAAGCCGCCTTTCCACTGCACACGACATTCGCATCCGATTGTCGCATTTTGCCCCCTAGCGGCAGTCGTACGGAACTTTGAAATTGGTAATGAAGCAACCGTTACCCTCGGCTTATTCCTATCCAGCAACCACCATGGTAAACTGAACGATTTTAATGAATGTAACGTTAATGCATATATGAATATATCCATAAAGCAAACTACCCTCAATACATCTAAAATAAAAACATACTAGTATATTTTATAGAGCTAATCAACGTAAACATTTATTTAATAATCATAAAATATTTTTTTACATAATTATTAACCACCATTTTAAAGAAATAGTGTTTACATAACGTTAAAGTGTTAAAATATTGGTAATTCTAACTTCATCGTTTTGACTAGAATACATCATATCCGGTCGGCCGGTCGTATACGGTCTAGCTGCAGAAGTTCAAATATTTCAACTATTCATTCTTAATACAATAAAGTTGGTAGAGCCACCAAAAATAAAAATTTTGTGGCATTTTGGGGTTACGGAAACAAGAATTACTACAGTAAATACACAATACTAACATGAACTGTTAATGAAACCGATGGAAACTGCTCCTGAGGAATAGAACATACCTGCATGCAAATCCTTCCCAGCTAACACACGAAGAACCAGTTACATAATTTATTGATACTATTTGGTAATTTCATGTCTTGCTATTTGAAAACATTACTACGATGTTGTGTGCTAGTAATTTTTTGCGCTTTATTCATAATGAAGTGATATACAGCTTTTTGCGAATGCAGTTAGAGCACAATGATGAGCACAGTATAACGCCTGGACAGGACAGTTTGTTTTTCTTCAAAGGGGTGAGACTTTATTTTGTAACAAGTTATGAATATAATGTTACAATAATGACACTGACAGTTAGCCTTTGCTTAAAATGCGTCTGACAGAAGCGTCAACAGCCTGCATGCACATTTTTCAAAAAAGTCTTGCATCAGAAAAACATAGAATTACATTTGAAGAGTTCATTTGCAAAAATCGATAAATGCCATTTAAAAAAAAAAAGTGCTGTGCATTATTCTCCATGTATAGCACGTTCTGTACCCTAAATCCACAAATTTCTACTTGGGTTTTGTTTAACTATGAAACATGAAATGTGGAGTTATCTGCTTTTGCCAAAAAATGACTGTTGGAGTTATCTGCTTTTGCTAAAAAACAAACCTTTAATGGTAACACTTTACAATAAGGTTGTATTAGTTAACATTAGTTAATGCATTAGTTAACGTTAACTAACCATGAACAACACCTCTGTTCAGCATTAGTTAATGTTTGTTAACGTTAACTCACGCATGTATTAATGCATCTATTCATGTTAACAGCGCAAGTAGTTAACATTAGTTAATGCATTAGTTAATCATTGTTAACATTAAATCATGCATATATTAATGAATCTATTCATATTAACAGCGCAAGTAGTTAACATTAGTTAATGCATTAGATAACATGAACTAATCATGAACAATGCCTCTTATTTAGCCTTAATGTTTTAAGGTTAACTTACTGTACTTACATTAGTTTATGTAGCAGTTGACACATTTCTAACTCTCCACTCACTTACACTAAAATAAGGTAAAAAATACCATTTTGTACCTTATCAGCATTATTTATTAACAAGGCATTGATTTGGGCTGTAAATATAATTACGAAGTGCAAACCATCTGAACATTAACAGATATGTTGTTCATGTTTATATGCATTTTACTATCATTACTTACATTCAACAAAGCATTTATTAATGGAATTTGTGAACCTTATTGTAAAGTGTACACTATTTCAACATTAACTGATGTGTTACTAACATTTGTAGATCCTTTATTAACATGACTTACCCTTAACAAAGCATTCATTAATGAAATTAAACGATATTTTGAGCCAATAATCCACACCTACCCATAAACCTACCCATAACCATTTCTTGCTTTTCTTGGTAAATCTCCGTACAGTTATAAATAAAAGAATTAAAGCTGCAAGCAGTGATGAAAGGGCCCTCGCACCCGGGCTCACCGCCACCCATTGGCCTTAGGAAAACAGTGGGCGACATGCACGTAAGCGAGTGAATACAGGAGAATTATACTAAAGTCATTTCGAAATGCCACACTTCCTGTGGCCAACAGGTGGCGCTTTGACCATCACTGAATATTGCCATGTTGATGTCTTCAGGCAAGGACTATCATAGAACATGTGAAGTTTGAAACAGATCGGACATTGTATGCCTGAGTTACAACAACTTCCTGTTTCTTTCGTGGCGTTATTTGCATACATTAGCACTCAGCCAAGTGTTGCATAATTTAACGTGTTTCTAGCATGTTTGTTACTTCGTGGCATAATGAAACGTGAATCTGGTAGTGAATTACAGTGTAAAGCATGCCATTTCCTGTTGCCAGCAGGCGGCGCTATGGCTAACTGAATATTGTCATATAGATGTCTTTAGGCCAGGACTCCTATCACATGTGAAGTTTGGAGCAGATCGGATATTGTATGCTTGAGTTACAACAGCTTCATCATTCATGGCGAAACATCAGAATTTGTCGGTCACCACGGACACGCCCTTCAAGGAAAACTCAAGATCTTTGCAATTTAACATCTCAAAGGCCTTAAGATTAGACTCGCCATATATGATGTTGATCTGGTTTAATCTTTATGAGGAGTTAATCACAGTGTAAAACATGACATTTCCTGTTGCCCCCAGGTGGCGCTATGACTGTTACTGAATATTGTCATATAGATGTCTTCAGGTCAGGACTCTAATAAAACATGTGAAGTTTGGGGCAGATCAGACATTGTATGCCCGAGTTACAACAACTTCCTGTTTCATGGCGAAACATCGAACTTTGCCAGGCCACCACGGACACGCCCTTCAGCGAAAACTCTAGATCTTCGCAATTTAACATCTCAAAGGCCTTCAGATTAGACTGACCAAATATGTTGTTGATCTGATTAAAGCTCTAGGAGGAGTTCGTTAAAGTACAACATGTGGAAATGGCAAAAACTGCTAAAATTTTGTAGAGAAAAGTCAAAATATCTCACTTCCTGTTGGGTTTACAAACTTTGCACCCAGGGGCTTTTTTGTAGGTATTGGGCTGTTACATCTGTCTACCGAATTTCATAACTGTACGTGAAACGTAGCACGAAGGGCGCTTAATTGAAATTTTGTAGGTGGCGCTATCGAGCCATTTTGCCACACCTAATTCTGAAACCCATATCAGATGTAAATTTTCACCACTTCTGACGCGTGTGCAAAGTTTCATGAGTTTTTGAGAACGTTTAGGCCCTCAAAAATGCGATTCATTTTGGAGAAGAAGAATAATTGGCTGAGCAATTCCAATAGGGTCCTCACACCATCGGTGCTCGGGCCCTAATAAGAGGCAAGCATAATCACAATAATTTATTTTTTTGCAAAAATGTCAAAAGTTGTACTGAAAGTACTTTAGTTCAAATGATGATGAGTTGCAGTCGCAGTCCTCTTTGGCGTTAGTTTTAATAGGGTACAGAGCAGAATTTAAGATAATAATCCATGAAAATATGATGAATCCGGCTTCTCTCCGTGAAGGCGCGCACTCAAATGTCCATCTGAAACACGGCATGTCGCAATCTGCGACGAAGCAGGTGAGAACCAATGAGCGTTTGATATCAGTGCCGTAAACCATGCCGTAACAGATCTCGTGGGCGCGCAACTTTTTAAAATTTGAATCATAGCGAGCGCGGGCTTTGACTATGATGGTCGCTGCTGAGAATGAAGATGAAGAACGACGGAAAAAACGCAGAATTTGGATATGTTCCTTACAAACATATGGATTATAAAGATTTGGAGTACAGCGAACAAATAAAGTTGATGTGATTTGTGAATTTATGTTGTGCTTTGGTGTGTCTTATGCATTGTCAGTCACTGCATAGGAGAAAACGCCTCACAGCAAACAAACTAAATATTACAAAATGGGTAAACAATTACAGACATTTTATTTTTCATTTAAATGCTTTGTTAATGGTAAGTCATGTTAATAAAGAGTCAACAAATGTTAGTAACTCATCAGTTAATGATGAAATAGTGTACACTTTACAATAAGGTTCACAAATTCCATTAATAAATGCTTTGTTAATGGTAAGTCATGTTAATAAAGGGTTGTTGGGGATAAACTGTTTATGACCCTTGAAACCAGATATGTTGAATAAAGACCCGGAGTCAAAGTTTAAAAAAATAATAAATTGAAGAAAAATTTAATGAAGAATAGTTTGCAGTTTCATCAGCAGAAGCCAGCTTCAGGTCTCACAAGGAGTTCGTAGGCCGCTCCGCGTACATTCACATTTCCACAACAATTATACTCTAACAGAGTCAACTAACTACGTCATTACTTCAGGTTGGATGATTCTGATTGGTTAAGGAAAATAGACAAGATTAGAAATTTTCCACACGTGGACAGATGGTAAGAAGCATATCTCCTTTCGTCACGGTGATGACGAGGGGGACCCTAGATTTAGGTACCGGATGTCCTTTTGGGGTCATGATGTGGCGTCTGCTGGTCTCAAGCAGAATGCCAGTTGTCCAGTACAAAGGGACCTGCACAAAACACTTAGCGCACATACACAGATACACATGATTCACAGCTTCTTCAAGGCTGAAGTTGATCTGAGCTCTGCTCTGAGCAGGAAACTTTATCAAAACATACTGATAACATGTTCTTTTCTCTCAGTGTGAGGTACAGAGGAAAATGGATCCTTTAACATACATTGAAGAAGTCATTCAAATAATTTAACAGAAATATAAATGTTGATTTATAACTTAAAAGATATATATTGAAGTGGCAGTGGATTCCAGAATCCACCCCTTCAGGGTCAACAAATGTTAGTAACACATCAGTTAATGTTGAAATAGTGTACACTTTACAATAAGGTTCACATATTCCATTAATAAATGCTTTGTTGAATGTAAGTAATGATAGTAAAATGCATATAAACATGAACAACATATCTGTTAATGTTCAGATGGTTTGCACTTCAGAATTATATTTACAGCCCAAATCAATGCCTTGTTAATAAATAATGCTGATAAGGTACACAATGGTATTTTTTACCTAAATTTAGTGTGAGTGAGTGGAGAGTTAGAAATGTGTCAACTGCTACATAAACTAATGTAAGTACAGTAAGTTAACCTTAAAACATTAAGGCTAAATAAGAGGCATTGTTCATGATTAGTTCATGTTATCTAATGCATTAACTAATGTTAACTACTTGTGCTGTTAATATGAATAGACACAATGGCATTTTTACCTTTAGCGTAGATGAGTTAAAAATGATCACTCTTAGTGTGTCAACCGCTACATAAACTAATGTAAATATGCACAGTAAGTTAACCTTAAAACATTAAGGCTATTTACAGGCATTGCCCATTATTTCATATTATCTAATGCATTACCTAATATTAACTACTTAACACTGTTAACATGAATAGATGCATTAATATATGTGTGAGTTAACGTTAACAATGATTAACTAATGTTGAACAGCTAGGTGTTGTTGGTTAGGTAATTGAATTAACTGTTAACTAATTGTGCAGTTAACATGAATACATGCATTAATATATCCGTGAGTTAACGTTAATAAACATTAACTAATGCTGAACAGAGGTGTTGTTAACGTTAATTAATGCATTAACTAATGTTAACGACTTGCACTGTCAACGTGAATCCATGCGTTAATATATGCGCGAGTTAACGTTAACAAACATTAACTAATGCTGAACAGAGGTGTTGTTCATGGTTAGTTAACGTTAACTAATGCATTAACTAATGTTAGCTAATACAACCTTATTGTAAAGTGTTACCCTTTTGATATATATATAAAACATACTTTCAATGAATTTTAATTTTTTAATTTACCTGTATTTTTTAGAGTTATCATTACTTAATCAAAACAGCCCAACTGCAGTTTGATTATTACTTGGAATGCACAATAAAAAAAAACATGATTTGTGAGAATTCATAAAAATGGAGTTATGTTTTTGCAAATAAACTCTTCATTTGTTGTTTCTTTGAATGCACACTCTGACCCGCCAGTTGAGAAACACTGCTATATTGTGAATATAGCTGCATATGGAAAATATATACACTATTTGAAATTTTAGGGTCAGTATTTTTTATCAAAAATACAGTAAAATCAGTAATATTGTGAAATATTATTACAATTTTAATAGCTGTTTTCTATGTTTAAATGTAATTTATTCCTGTGATCAAAGCTGAACTTTCAGCATCATTGCTCCAGTCTTCAGTGTCACATGATCCTTCAGAAATCATTCTAATATGCTGATTTGCTGTTCAAGAAACATTTCTGATAATCATAAATGTTGAAAACAGTTGTGCTGCTTTATATTTTTGAGCAAACTATTTTTTTTTTCACGATTCTTTGAATAGAAGGTTGAAAAGAACCAGATTTATTTGAAATAGAATGTTTTGTAACATTATAAATGTCTTTACTGTCACTTGATCCATTTAATGGATCCTGAATAAAAGGATTATTTTACTTTTTTCCCCCATTTTGAATGGTAGTGCATATATTGAAACGTATACCTAAATGTATTTGTGTCTTACTAGATTCCTTAAGAACAGTGGGAACATAGCTTAGGATATTTCCTGGATCTGCATGTTATATTTTAGCCTTTGTAACAGTAGCTAAACCTATAACTTGTTTGTGTTATTGATGTTTGTATTCTCTTTTGTCTTTCACAGTCCACACCTCCCAAATGAGCTTTTGGTGGTCAATGAGTGGGGAGCAGCATATCTTTGGGATGCATATAAAGGGTACGTGTGTGTTTTAAGAACAATGTGTGTTTCACTGCCTGTGTTATCTTGTGCTTAGAGCTCAGTGTATGCGACTCCATCATCATCATATCAGCTTCTGCTACAAAATGTTCTTTTAGTTAGTACCCAAGCTCCAAAGGTCAGATTAACTGAAACTTTTTGTCATTGTCTTTTTTTTTTTTTTTAAGCTGTGATGGAACAATCTAAAGTATAACTTGCATATGTCTCCTTTGATTAAAGGGGTCCTTGATCATGATTTCACTTTTTTTTAACTTTAGTTAGTGTGTAATGTTGCAGTTTGAGCATAAACAACATCTGCAAAGTTACGACGCTCAAAGTTCAATGCAAACTGAGATTTTTTTTTTTTTTACTGAAATTGCTTTTTAAGGACTACAGCAAGCTTCTTCCCAGGTTGGTGACATCACAACCCCCAAAGTTTACATAAACCCTGCCCCTGGGAACACACAACAAAGGGGGTGAGGCCATGTTGGGCTGCTTTAGAGAAGAGGAAGAGTTGTTGTAGTAGAGTGTTGTTGTCATGCCGTCATTTTACACCGGACTTTGACAAGCTATAATAAATGATCTATGGGGTATTTTGAGCTGAAACTTCAGACACATTCTGGGGACACCAGAGACTTATATTACATCTTGTGAAAAGGGGCTTATTATATAACATCAGTTAATTGAAACGCTGTCATTTCACAATAGTTTTTATCGACATTTAGGAAATATTGCAAAAGTTTTGCGTGAATCTGTAATGGAAACAAGGCTACTGTTTACAAGTTGTTTCTGCAGTTCTTTCTGCAGTTGAGTGATAACATGAGACATGAAACAGTTTCTGATGTTCATGTATGTTTATTTCGTGCTGTAACTAGTATTAAAGCAGAAGAGATGTTCAGTTCACTTCCGCTTCTCTTGATCTGAGGCGGCAACAGCGATCTGTCATGCCACCTTAAAGAGAAACCGCCAAAACCATTTATTTTAAAGGGTTAGTTCACCCAAAAATGAAAATAATGTAATTTATTACTCGCCCTCATGCCGTTCCACACCCGTAAGACCTTCGTTAATCCTCTCAAGATTCATTAATGTACTAAAAACACATTTAAATCAGTTCCTGTCAGTACAGTGGTGCAATATTAATATTATAAAGGGATGAGAATATTTTTGGTGCGCCACAAAAAAATAAATAAATAACAGCTTATATAGTGATGGCTGATTTCAAAACACTGCTTCATGAAGCTTTGGAGTGTTGTGATTCTTCTGTGTCGAATCATGATTTGGATCGCGTGTTAAACTGCCAAACTGCTGAAATCATGTGACTTTGGCGATCCAAACCACTGATTCGACACGCTGATTCATAACCCTCTGAAGCTTCATGAAGCAATGTTTTGAAATCAGCCATCATTATACAAGTCATTATTTTGTTTTTTTGTTTTTTTCACAGAATATCATATGGCTTCAGAAGATATGGAATACAGTGCAGAAGTTGTATGGATAACTATTGTTTTAATGATGGTTTTGTCTTATTGAAACAGGACAGTCTCAGTCCATGTAAAACAAGCTGTCAAAATTTCACCTTTTGTTTTTCCCTGAAAGATAGAAAGTCATATTGGTGTAGAATGAAGTGTGGTGCTTTTGTCATTAACACAAGTACAACGGGAAGCTGTTTATTACCACAAAATATATGTGATGCATAGAGGCGGATTAATTTCCGGTTGTATTCATATCGACCACAAATCATACATGAAAGCTTCAGTATAGTTCCTTGCTGAACATCCACAAACAAATTCAGAGAATTGTTGACCCGAAGTTCATGATCAAGCAGACCGTGTTCTGCTGCAATACCTCTAGTTAGCGGGTTAATGAGTCTGTGCATTGAGCTGATGCAACCCTGTCACATGACGAAGTGTGTGGATGTTGTAACCTGTCCAGAGTTTTGTGACATTCTGTTCTCTTTCAGATTGCAGAAGTTCCGTGAAGAACATTCCAACCTGTACTTCAATGCTAAATCGCCATGGCGATGGTGCGAGTTCTCCTGTCACCCGAGAGTGATGATCTATGCTGACAGAACAGGGGCGGAGCTTACAGACATAAGGGTAAAGTGGCACTTCTTAGGTGCATTGTCATTAGCCAAAACTGTGATATAGAACTGAGTCCTCCATAAACATTTAGTACTTTATCAGACTGCATTGTTTTGTTCGTTTTAATAGCCAAACCACTAATACAGCAACATCCTACCAGAGTAGAAGCAGCATCACGCAAATGTTTTTGGCCACTTTAAAAATACTTTATTGTATTAGACATTGTACCCTGTAGCATTTATCTGAGATGAGTGAATAATTCTACTACAGCTGAATAATGAGTGAGCTGAATAATGAGATGAGTGAATAATTCTATTCTACAGCTGAAGACGCGCCTCTTCCGTGAATACTTAAACCATAAACAAGGGCACTTACTGGAACTCCCATTAAAAACAGTCTTGATTTTTGCTCCTCTTTTCTGCATTCACTTCTCTAGTTTGTGTGCTCATCTTGATTATGCTTTAAATTTGGCATTGTGTATTAAGAAAATACGTTTTTTTTGTTTTGTTTTTTAAATGCTTCTTGGTAACACTATTTTAGTGTCCTTGTTACATGAAGTTACTATAGTAATAACTATAAATTATGCATAATAACATGCATCTAACCCTAAATCTATAGTAAGTACATGTTAATTAATATTAGAAATATTCTGAATTGACCACAATTTGTACCACTACTGTTTTTTTTGTTTTTTTTTCTTCAGTTTATTTTATGATCGTTCTTTTTGTTTGACTCTTTTGTTAGTCGTCTCTTTATTCCTGTGTTTTTAGGTGGGTCTCAATTTATTAATCTTTGTCACTTCCTCTATGCAGAGTGATAATTGCTCTTACACATTGTTCCGGATTGGAAAGACACCAGGTTGTTTGTCAGGAGAGCGAGTGTTACTATCCAAGTACCTGAGAAAAAATAACGCCAACCACCATCTCATTAATACCCAGGTAAACACTGTCATATATCATGATTCAAGATGAGTGTTTGTGTCAGATATCAGTCCAGGGGAGTGTCAGTGTTCCACCTTTTTTCAATGAGATCCTCCAGAACTTCCTTGAATGATAATCTGTATGTCAAAAAAAAGGGCCTTTACAGGAACTACTGTCAGTATAATTCGAAATTTGATCATTAATGCTGTGGGGCATTTCCTTATTGAATGTGTTTTGTAATCGTGATGACAACATTATCAAAATTAACTTGGCACTATCATGGTAGTCATTGTACACAATTAAAAATGGTATAGAAATATAGTAATAATTAAAGGGGTGGTTGAATATGATTTTACTTTTTTAACTTTAGTTAGTTTGTAATGTTGCTGTTTGTTCAAACCAGACTCAGACACTTTGCAGATGTTCTTCATGCTCAATGTAAGGCTCTACACCATTACTGACAATCCTCACTTTGTCTGCGTGAGATTCTCCAGCTTTGTTGTTGTTGAGCAACCGATGCATGAGCGGTTAAAGCTCCGCCCTCTTCTGGAAAGCATGCCGGGAGCAGCAGCTCATTTGCATTTAAAGGGACACACACACAAAAACAGCGTGTTTTTGCTCACACCCAAATAGGGGCTAATTTGACAAGCTATAATAAATGATCTGTGGGGGATTTTGAGCTGAAACTTCACAGACACATTCTGGGAACACCACAGACATATATTATATCTTGTAAAAGGGGCAAAATAGGTCCCCTTTAAGTATCGTGGTATACCGTTTGTACGCTACTGTTCAAATGTTTGCTGTATGTAAGATTGTTTTTAATGTTTTAAAGAAGTCTCTTATGCTTACCATGGCTGTATTTATTTGATCAAAAACACAGTAAAAAGAGTAATATTGTGGAATAATATTACAATTTAAAATAACTGTTTGAACATCTTTTAAAATATAATTTATTCCTGTGATCAAAGCTGAATTTTCAGCATCTTTACTCCATCCTTCAGAAATCATTCTTATATGCTGATTTGCTGCTCAAGAAAAATTTCTTATTAGTATCAATTTTGAAAACGGTTGTGCATATTAATTTTCAATTGACCGCTGAATAAAAGTTAATATCTTTAAAAAAAAAATCCTACTGACATCACACTTTTGAGTGGTATTGTCTGTTTAAAGACCCATTAGTATTACATTGTATCTGATGCATTCACTGTACAGTTCAAGAGGAATAAAGCATTTCCTGTTTCATCGTCTGCAGTTTTCCACTTACCTCATGGATGAGCGCGTTCCCAGTGTTCCCATGCTGAAATGGAACCATATGATGGAGTCTCCACCAGTATTTGCCTGCGGTCTGCCAGCACAGACCCCAAGCCAAACCAGCAAATTGCTGCTTGGTTCTCAGAGGTCACAGGAAATCGTGCTACTGCAATACAAGGGTGAGGGGCTTGTGTATCAGCAACAGTTTCTGTTTGGTTGTTCGTCATAATTTGTACTTTTATGTATTTGGCTGATGCAAATTGCTGTGTATTCCTGGTAATTAGGTTTATGGAAAGCATGTGTTGGGTATATTTTAGTTGAATCATATTGATTATTGAATATTTTCATGCATGTTGAGCTGGTTTCACACTGAATGCATTTTTGGCTTCCACTATGCTGCTATTATAATTGTTTTTCTATTTAAACATGGTCTTTTTTCCTTAAAATCCCATCTTAAGGTGTGGCGTTCTTTGCAATTTCATTGTTTCTTTATGAATGCATCAGTTGCGAATTTCACTTGTGCACAAAATTGGAAAATCCCATAAAATTTGCAAATAAAGCAGTGTTTCCATCTCATGTATCCAAGAGAACAAAATTGTAAAATTGACACAAAATATCTGTAATAAAAATGGAAGTTGCTGCAATCAGTGAAGCCACTGTGGCTTTTTTTGTCTTTCATCATAAATGACTTGCATCTCAGAGCGTGTCAATGAAACGCAATAAACGCGGTCATGTTGTCTTGCGTTTGGAGGAGCATGCCTGGTGTTTGAGGACGCAATTGTGTGAGGTCATTATACCCAACCATTTTAATGACAGACTTTGGCCCAGGCATTTCAGAATGACCATTTGAGATGCTGTGCATTAAAATTGTTCAGCTGGTTAGTACAGTTATCTAATTATATTGTGGCAAAGCCAAATGTTTTTTGTTGCAGAAGGGATTTATTCACTAAATGTGTAGCCATTCTTATTAATTTATCTGCTTCAATTGAGCTCAAGTTTTGCACAATGCACATTTTTAGAATTTATGCACATCTTTGCATTTCCATCAGGTTTTTTTTTTTTTTTTTTTTTTTTTTTTTTTTAACTATATTCCACAATGAATAAAAGCACTTTTGTACTAAACAACTGAATAAATTACTGCATCTTTTTATCTTTTGTCACTCAGGTGGGAGGGAGCAAGCCTGTCAGACTCAGGGACCCATTCAGAGGCTTTTTAGTCCCAAAGAGAGTCTGAGGCACCTAGACCTTCAGCTACCCCACAAGAAACGCCTCGCTGAGGAGAGACTAAGCGTAGCTATTACAGGTCAGGATACTTTAATACAATAGGATACAATTAAAACCAGTTGGGGAGTGTTAGATATTTGACTAGCATGAAGTATGTACTATATTAAACGATTGCATTAGTCAACGGTGGGGGTGGAGAACGAAAGAAAACAGCTGTTGCAATGGATTTCAAGTGCGTGAATAACGCTTGGAGCTCTGCCTTTTAATGAAGTGGCACCGAATGGCAATTCCACTAAATCATCCTTTCTCAGTCCGTTGACTTCACACCGTCTGAGCAAGCCCAACATAGAAGTTCCTCACTATAGAAAAGCCCCTCTTCTGCAGATGGAATCACAAGCTGATATTGTAAACCCACCGCTCTGTTGCCATGTTCTGGCTAAAAGACCTAGGCTACAAGAAGCTGAGCTCCTGAGGTGCTGTCAAAGTTTGAGAGACACTAGGGTAAATAATGATACACCAAATTGGACATTAGGTTTAGTGGGATAGCTAAGCTTTCTTGCTCCATCTCGAGCATGTCTGTGTTAATTACCTAATTCTAGTTGTGTTGTCATGTGATAGTCTCTTTTAGGTTGGTCTGAAGTGGTGATGTGATAATCACAGTCAAAAGTACAAAAAGAACAGGATTTAATGCTCTGAGATACTAAAATCATCAAATCATAAGCTGCTTGTGTAAATTAACAGTGTTGCATGTATATTTATTTAATTAAATTACAGCTTTTGGGATTTAAAGGGTTAGTTTACCCAAAAATGAAATTTGTCACTAATTACTCACCCTCATTTCGTTCCACACCCGTAAGATTTTCATTCATCTTCAGAACACAAATTAAGATATAATTGTTTTTATCCTCCATTGAAAGCAATGTTTACGGTCATTCAAGGTCTAGATAAGTAGTAAAAATATTGTTAAAATAGTCATGTGACTGCAGTAGTTTAAACTAAATATTATGAAGTGACAAGAATACTTTTTGTGCGCAAAAACAAAACAAAAATAAGGGCTTGATTAAATAAAATTAGTCATTTGTCACACCCCTGTCATTCATATACGCTATTTACGTTGCAGCGCTTTCAGGTTCTACGTCCGAATGCTGACTCATTATTGGTTGGCTCCTGTGTCAGCATCACACGTCATGCTGCTCACGTGACCAGAGCCCTGCAATGTAAATAGCGTATGAGAATGACATGGGAGAGATGAATTTGTTGACTAAATTAGTTATTTTTATTTATTTATTTTTTTTGCACACAAAAAGTATTCTCGTCGCTTCATAACATCAAGGTTTAACCACTGCAGTCACATGACTATTTTAGCAGTGTCTTTACTACTTTTCTGGACCTTAAATGACAGTGATTTCTTTGCTTTAAAAAAAAAAAAAAAAAACCTCAGATTTCATCAAAATATCTTAATTTGTGTTCCGAAGATGAACAAAGGTCTTATGGGTTTGGAACGACATGAGGGTGTGTAGTTAATGACTAATCCGTATTGCAATTTCTGCTTTATCTCTGTTAATTGTGCAGCCCTACTCTATTATTTGGTTCAATGATTATCAGACTACAGTATTCATGTGGTGCTTTCATGTTATTCTTCAGGTTTTACTGCTATACAGAAAAGGGACTACTTGTCCGTTTTCCAGCTCACAGATACTGGAGACGTCTTTTTCCAAACGTTGAAACTGCACAAAGATCAGACCACGACCAACAAGGACATCCCAGAACAAGCTGTCAGTGTGGAATGTACTGGGAAGAGCGAGAACTTCCAGTCCCGTGCCAACAGTGACAGCCAATCTTCTCCGAGCGACTCAGAGATTGAGGGATGCCAGCGTGCAGAAACTAGAGTAGGCTTTTTTCAAACATCAAATCTGCTCCCAAATCAGACCCAGACCAACAAGGATGTCCCAAAACAAGCTGTCAGTGTGGAACGTACTGTAGAAAATGGAGAGAGCCTTAACTTCCAGTCCCATGCCAACAGTGGCGGCCAATCTTCTCAGAGCGACTCTGAGACCCCTCGGCAAACATCGCTTGGTAATTTAATAATAAATGACAATGTTAAGGATCACTTGAATGCTTTGGATACCAGGAAAGACCCATTAAGCAGTTCTGTTAGGAATATCCCAACTTGCTCTACCAGACCAAGCACCCCAAAGAAGGATCCTGATCTCCAGGTTGCATGGAACAAATGGTTTGCACCCATTTTTAAAAAGGCTTCAGAAAAAAAACGCTCTTATTTTCGACAGATAATAACCGATGATTTAAAGGGCTTAAAAGGCAAAATGCAGTATAACCTCATTGAAGATCGCTCGGCAAGACTGAGGAGAGACCTTCAAGAGGTCATGAGGAAGAAAGAGTTACTCTCGCATGGGGTTACGTACCTGCCTCACCTGGACGTGATGTCAGTTCCCGATCCTGTTGACACCAACAATTGGGGCGATGATCTCAGCCAGCGCTTGGCTGCGGCGTGGGAGGGTGATTGGAATCAATGGTGGGAGGAGAAGCTGGGATTAAACCGGGAAAAGAAAATTGCGGCTCTCCGTAGAAAGCGTCAGAGAGCGAAGATGGCCCGAGCTCGGCGTCGCATGTCGCTTTCTGGAAGCTTCAACACGACTATAAGTTACCAAGAAAGTGTTTTGGGTTGGTCATCGGCGGCGAGCCAGTTTCAGAGTTCTGATGATGAGACTTTGCAAAAATCTCAAGACATGGACATGGAGGAATGGAGGTCCAGACCTGAGATACAAAAAAAGAGCCCGGTCATACTGAGACGGTTTTTAAATGATCAGTTTACTGTGAAACAACCTATCAGATCTCCTCCACAATCTCCCCAGAGAAGGTGTGATGAAGACCTTTTGACATCTTTGTCAAAATCTCCGTCTTCCTTTCAGGTAAGGATTCACTGATAAGGAATTTCAAAGCAGATAACCAATAAATTTGCACTTGAGGCCAATACTGATAATTTTATGTTTTTTTTGCTTTTAACTGAGTAAAATAGACCCGCTGTCTCATAAATTGAGAGCTACAGACTAGATCTAGGGTGACTATCACTACTTTTTGTCATCAAGTATTTGTTGCTATGAGAATTATTTCAAACTCTGTAGACCATGTTTCATTGTGTTTGGGCTTGTTTAATCTGGATCATTTGTTGTGCTGTTTTCATGAATAAGTGAAAATGAGACCATAGAGGGACACATTCGGCATATGTATACTTTTATGATCGTGAATTAAACAAGCTCAATAACAAATTAACAAGGTGCGAAGATGAAGTAATCCTCACTTGTGACATGATAGATTGGCTAACCTCAAATTATTGGTCAAACTAATTCTATTATAACAGTAATAATCATAACCAATAATGCATCAGCCCTCAATATAACATGCATCTCTACTTTCAGGTTGAACAACAAGTCTCTGGCACCTCTAGTGTTGCAGAAGGGATGGATTCAGGGCCTCGTTCAGCATCACCCACCTCGACTCGGACGCCAATTAGCCAATTGAAACGGCGCAAGGAGTCTTTCCTTAATTCTATTCCCACTTCCCAGACATTTACTCAGAACTCCGCACCGGATGATGGATTTTCTTTGTCTCAAGTTCACCTTTCTACACCAACTCCATCGTGCAGGATCTCCTTGTCTTCCCAGAGACTTTCCCAATTCAAAAGCTCCTCACAGGCCTCCAAGACAAAAAAGAAGTCTAGAATGGGCTTCTAAAAATCTGGTTTCGATCAAGGAATGCTGCAAGGCAAGTGACCTACTTTTTGTGTGGTGTCAAATGTTTGAGTACTGTACGCTTGCAGGATGTGTTTGAATGAGGAACTTGAGCCAATGTTTCTATAGTGAGTGTGTTTCTGTGCACTGCACAGGAATTTCACAAATGTTTGAGTGTATTAGTAATGAATAGCAAATGTTTGAACCAATTGGAGCATACTAGTGGTCTATAGCTTAGTTGCTTGTCCACTTGCTTTTGTGTGACACTCCGTGTACAAGTTTACATAACTTGCATAATGGCTATAGAGGAAAACCGAGGTGTTGTCATTATAATTACATTAAAGGTTCAGTGTGTAAATTTATCGGAATTTAGTGGTAAGGTTGCAAATTGCAACCAGTCCACCGCTCACCCCTCCCTTTCAAATTATATAGAGAAGCTACAGTGGCTGACACAGGAGAAAGATGTCATTGCCTGAGATGGAAGAGAGTAGACAGTCAAGCAATGAGCAGTTTGTCCATTTAGGGCTACTGTAGAAACATGGCGGCGCAAAATGGCAACTTCCATGTAAGGGTACCCGCGGCGTATGTAGATAGAAATGGCTCATTCTAAGGTATTAAAAACATAACGGTTCATCAATATGTAAGGTCTTTATACACCACTGAAAACATAGTTATGTATATTATATTGCATTTCTGTCAATAGATCCTCTTAAATATTACACACTAGACCTTTAAAGGATTAGTTCACTTTCAAATAAAATTTTCCTGATAATTTACTCACCCCCGTCATCCTAGATGTTAATTTCGTTTCGACTAAACAAAGAAAGACATTAAGGTTTTTGATGAAAACATTCCAGGATTATTTTCCTTATACTGGACTTCAATGGCCTTCAAATGGTTGAAAGTCAAAATTACAGTTTCAGGGCAGCTTCAGAGGGCTTTAAACAATACCAAACCAGGAATAAGGGTCTTATCTCGAGAAATATCCGTCATTTAAAAAAAAAAAATACAACTACTTTTTTTTTCAAAAATGACCAAAGTAAATGCATATGCTTTATAAACACAAAAGATCGTCTTGCACGTGCTTCCGCCAAAACCGCACTTTCGGTTGGCGGAAGCGTGTGCATGCAATCATTTGTGTATATAAAGCATATGCATTTACTTTGGTCATTTTTGAAAAAAAAAAAAAAAAAAAAAACTTTGAAGCTGCACTGAAACTGAAAATTTTGACCTTCAACCGTTTGGAGGCCATTGAAGTCCACTATAATCCTGGAATGTTTTAATCAAAAACCGTAATTTCTTTTCGACTGAAGAAAGAAAGACATGAACATCTTGGATCACATGGGTGTAAATTATCAGGAAAAAATTTTGAAAGTGAACTAATCCTTTGTTTATTACTTGACTTTCAAACCATATTCAAAAAAATCTTAATATGCTTGCTATGTGGTATTTTCTAGTGTTTGTTCTCATTCAAAATTTCATCACAGTATGTAGTGCAATGTGTTTTGAAATGGATCCTGTGGTCTTTTTTTGGCATGTTGCCCACCTGTTCCTCTGCGGGAACAAAGATTTCCAGCCAGTGAAAACTGACTTGACACTGTTTCTTTATTGTACACTGGTTGTTGGTTTCTCATAAGAATGACTTCCTCTTTTGTGATAATCGTGTCACACCAGGCAGAATTGCATCATGCGCTTGTCGTATGTAGTTTGTTTAAATCAGCTGATAACATCATGACGTTGTGGTTGACGAAGGCTCTCCGCATGATGAAGCCACTGTATTGTCTTGTTGTTGTGTAAAATCCAGTGGCAGTGAGGTGATTTACAGCATCTGCTGGCTGTTTGCTTTTTTCTCTGTGTATGGGATAGTTGAGGCTCTTGGGAACAGAGAACCAATTAGAGGTCAAGTTGATATTCATGATAACCCAACTAAGCAAAACAGAAGACACAGAGTGAATTTCAAAATAGCTTTTTTAATTGTGAATGTTTTTTTTTATATTACCATGACAAAAATAACAATAAATAAGTTAATATCTACAAGAAGCTATACAGAACGTATATGCATTTTTTTTACATTATACAAATTTACATTTTTTATATTGCATTTTTATGCTTTTTTTTGTTGCACATTTTCAACATACAGTATTTGTCTTCATACATCGACTAAATTGAAACTTGTACTAAATTAATTGGCAAGTAGGTTAACAACATCACACTCAAACATACACACAAAAAATAAACAGTCTGCTCTTTATCCCCCTCCCTGTGAATGCCATGCACACCACAGTAAATCTCTGACTCTATGACCTCAGAGAGGCAGCAGTTCTGCAGGCAAGCAGCTCTCCAGCTGTCACACGCTTACAATCATATTACAAAACTGTGCAAAGCACCAAAGTACAAGTCCTAAGTTGTTCTATAACAGTCTAGTGTACCTTGGATATGTCATATTAAGCCGCCTGGAATGTTGACAAATCCGAACATGCACCAACTACTATAAACGCTATGGCTACATTTTTTTTTTGTTTGTTTTTTTTTTCTCAACTTTTTAGCTGCCAGTGTTGTGCAGTGCTGAATTATTTCACTTTAGCTTAACACATGTAATCAAGAGAGAAGTTTACAGTATGTGGACTGGCTTTTTGTAAAGCCGTAAAAGAAGAGTTTTAAAATACAATTCTGATATTTTGGACTTATTGGTTTCATTGAACCCAGGCACAATGGCACCTCGCTGTACAACATTAGTTTTCCAGCCAGGAGAGGTCTGACATCATCATGAAGGACGAACAAGGAAGCCATTCAGATCATTATTTGGCGGTGTGGCGGACACATCTCCATTGGTGGTTGTGCTCCTTGGCAAGTGGTTTAGAGTGTACTACTGTCTGCAGGCACGGGACCGGAAGTTCGAGGGGAAGTAGGGTCCTTCGGCATCACTGCCCAGCGAACTGCTCAGACTCTCTTCCCCAGAGCTCAGGTCTTCGCTTGAATCCTCACTGTTGTAAGAGAAATGAACACTGTCAGATGCAATCAAAAAGATACCTCTGAAACCATTAGTCATTTATTTTGGGAATGTCCTAAGGTGTAATTTCTTTTTGAGAGGGAAATTAAATGGTTTTTTTTTTTGTTTTGTTTTTTTTTCTTACAAAAGGAAGCTAACTAATGTTGTTAATTTTGTGAAAGCTTAAGTTGTTTCTCATTGGATGGTGTTTAAAATATTTCTGATTTAATTATTATATTTAGTTATATTCATTAAGTCAAATGTTTTAAAACAAATGCGTATACTTGAATAATTTAAAACATTAAAATGTATTTGGAAATAGTATCTAAAAGTAAAATCTTGAAAACTAGGGTTGTAAAATGTGACGATACCAGCATTTTTAATGGTTGTTGAGTGGATTCTTAAACACCCCTGATTGGCCATTGTGTTCACATGCTCAACAGATATGTCTGTGATTGGCTACAATGATCAACACTTCAAAAACATGTTGTAAATGGACATCTTTGACGCTCTTCACTGAGTGCTTATACTGATACAAAGGGGAGAGTTTAAAAGCAGGCATCTGTAAGTGGATTCCTAATATATCTGCTGATAGACACCTGCTTTCTAACGTCAAATGTCTATTTATAACATTTTTGAATCGTTGATCATATCTGTTGAGCGTGTGAACACAATGGTCAATCAGAGGTGTTTAAGAATCTGCTCAAAATGCTTGGTATTGTCACATTTTTAAAAGTCTGTTCTTTTGACAACCCTAGTACAAACTATGTACTTCAAGTTAATTGCAAAGGCAACATTTTTACTTTTCATACAATTTTTTTTTTTTTTTTTTTTAATCTATAATAATTTATGCATGGCTTCAATCAAGCCTAACCCAGAACATTCCATTCCTTTCTTCTTCTAATCTATTGTTTTTCTTTTTTCTTTATACCCTTGACTTGTTGGGTTATATTTACTCTTGATAGTACAATATAATTGGTTCTCAAAGGAGAATTATTTTTACCGTCTAACTGGCCACACCTCGCACACCCTTCTCTTACTCACCGGTGATGCTACACAACCTGTGACCTGTTTGTAAACAGACATTATTCTCTACCCACATTCCATTGCTACACCTAGCTTGACGTATACATATCTAACCCATTAGCCATCTCAAAGCAGTGCGTCCTGTCTGGATTTTCAGCCTGTAATCAGCTGTGTTGCTGAGCTTCAGGAATGACTTATTGCTCTTGGAAAATAAACATGCTCAGATTGGTTTCTGGGCTGTGACTAACCATTCTTAGTTATCAAGTAACACGGTTTGGACACCTGATAGTAAGATGCTGGGTGGGGCATACAGAAAGAACTTCAGCCTGTGCTGACGAGGTTGTGACGTAAGTGGTATGTGTCAGTAAATCACCAAGGTTAAGTAATGTCATGTCATGAGGAAAAACTATGATAGAACTGAAACCAGAAGTTGTGATGGAAAATTGCACACATAGGCGTGTTTTAGACTTAAGTTGTAATCTGTAGAATATGAAAATATGTGGGATATAATGTGATCAACTGATTGAATATTCCAGCCTTTTATTTTTGGTTTTCATTTTAGTTGAAGTTTTAGTAATTTTATGTGCTTTTGTCATTTTTATTTTTATTTCATCAGTCACTTTAGTTCTTAAACTTGTTGCAGAGGCAACATTTTTAATTTCCATATCTAATATTTAACTTTTATTTTATTCAAATTACTGAAGCCTATTTTGTTCAGTTTTGGCACACCACTGTCAGGTTCTGATGCCACAGAAGACCATTTTGATTTGTGCATTTTGATCTTTTTTTTTTTTGTCAGTTTTTTTTAACTAAATTGTTTTCTGTGGTAATCAAAACTTGACTGAAACCATCTGTATGTGGTTAAACCAGAATATTCCTATTAGTTTCCTCTTCTAATAACTGCTCAGTTTGAGTGTGACATACTAATGCCTGTGTCTTTCAGCAGGTGATCTGTTTACCTCTCGCTCTCATCCCACGCGCCCTCTGGAATAGTGGGTAGCTCTGGGATGCTGCGGTAGCTGCTGTGCAAGTTCTGTGCCGTCCTCCGCGACACAATCCACACCAGTTTCTTGTGGTCGGGTTTGGCACATTCTGGAGAGGAGTACTCCCTCATACACTGGTCTACGAGGCCACGCCAGCGCGCCAGGTCAGCCTTCGAGATCTGAGTAGGGCAACAGACACTGCTGCATTAGACACCAACTTACATAAGGACAGGGCACTGAGCCAGCGCAATTTCAGATGGGACTGACGTGTAAACCGATAGTCTGCTGGCTACCAGGACACTTTAAGTGCTTTGGATTTTTCCTACACCAATGGATGTTTAAGTACTGTTGAAACTAAACGGATATTTATAATAAAGTGTTTGATTAAACTAGTTTTACTTTACCAGTCTGTGACATTAACTTTTTATTTCTTCACTTTTTGAAAGGTTTTATTGGGCATTTAAAATGTCTGTCCTACTTCTGAGTATTTACCTTCAAGTGTGTCTGTATGCGGTGGGCGATCTCGAACAGATCTGCAGACTGTAAGGCCTCGATCTCAAGCATCAAGAGCGACAAGGCGAGCACCGAAGGCTAAAAAAGAGAGAGAGAGAAAATTCATCAGAATTCAAACTTCCATGCAAATCACTTCTGTGTCTATTTGTTTTGAAGTAGTTCTCACTTTTGCTTTGGAGAAAACAATTCTGCATAGGCAGGCTTTCAGCTGGGCTTCCAGTTTGTCAAGATTCAGGATGTCTTTTCTGGAAAAAGTAAAATAGTTAATGGCCAAAGTGCATTTAATTTGAGCTTGCATTTAGCTGATGTTAGCTGAGCTGTTTGTCATTTAACAAGCTGTTGCAGTCTAGTCAGAAGATTATCCTAGTTTCTGACGGCTGACTGCGTTCCCTGTGACCCATATACAGCCAAATGCTCAAAGTGCACTCTTGTTTATCAGCCTTCACGAGTCAAAGCTTCCTTTGTCAGTCCTGAACATTTAAAAAGTTTATCTGGCTTTGAGTTTGAAGTTCGATAATGCCACCACCTGTTCTTACCTGTTGGACATGTGCGAAAGTGCAATGGCGTGGTACAAATGCAGAAAGGTTAAGGCTGTGACGGCTTTGAACTGGAAGTTGAGTTTCTCTGAAATTATCTTCTCCATTCGGCTGAGGTCTGAGACGGTGAACTTGCACTGGCTGATGCGAATGAGCTCGTGGCTGGATGAAACATTGCACTCCTCTTCGGTCGCTCGGGCGGCGATGTGGAGGCAGCCGATGCTGATGCAGGCCAAATACTTGGATTGAACCTTTAAGCGAAACACAAAACCGATCAGTTATACCAGCGAAGATGTCATGTAATACATGTTAATCAGTTGAAATGATTTACAATTGATTGGTTACCTTCATCATTGCAAGAAACCTGTCCAGCAGGTTAACGGCTAGTACAAAGGTCTGAGTGCTGTAACCGAAGAAACTGGTCAAGCTCCAGAGATCTTCTACTCGAGCATCTCGACATTTGGCTGAAACTACATTACCGTTCTGTGTGGATGAGGGGAAATAATTGACGTTTAAAGTTAAAACTGATTTTTTTTCTATTACATATTGTTAAAGGGTTAATTCACCCAAAAATGAAAATGTCATTTGTTACTCACGGGTGTGGAACGACACGAGGGTAAGACCTTCGTTCATCTTCAGAACACAAATTAAGATATTTTATTTGAAATCCAATGGCTCATCGAGGCCTGCATAGCCAGCAATGACATTTCCTCTCTCAAGATCCATTAATGTACTAAAAACATATTTAAATCAGTTCATGTGAGTACAGTGGTTCAATATTAATATTATAAAGCAATGAGAATATTTTTGGTGCGCCAAAAAAACAAAATAACGACTTCTCAACAATATCTATAGGGGCCAATTTCAAAACACTGCTTCGGAGCGTAATGAATCTTTTGTGTCGACTCAGCAGTTAGGAGCGCCAACGCCACATGATTTCAGCAGTTTCACGCGATCCGAATCATGATTCGACACAAAAGATTCATAACGCTCCGAAACTTAATGAAGCAGTGTTTTGAAATCGGCCATCACTATATAAGTTGTCTTTTTTTTGCCGCACTAAAAATACTCTCTTCGCTTTATAATATAAATATTGAACCACTGTACTCACATGAACTTGAGAGAGGAAATGTCATTGCTGGTTATGCAGGCCTCACTGAGCCATCGGATTTCAACAAAAATATCTTAATTTGTTTTCCGAAGATGAACAAAGGTCTAACAGGTGTAGAACAACATGAGGGTGAGTAATTAATGACAGAATTTTCATTTTTGGGTAAACTAACCCTTTAATTGGACCATTAAAGGGATAGGTCACCCCAAAAAAAATGACAATTTTAGAATTTGTTAAAGTTGTTCCAAACCTGTATGGATTTCTTTCTTCTGCTGAACACAAAAGCAGATATTTTAAAAAATACGGGTAACCAATGGTTACTGACATTCTTAAAAACATCTTCTCTTGTGTTCAGCAGAAGAAAGAAATCCATACAGGTTTGGAACAACTTGAGGATGAATAAATTATGACAATTTATTTTTGGATGAACTATCCCTTTTAAGAGTTGAGTTTTGATTCTTTTTTTTTTTTAAAGTCTTAATTTTATAGTTTACTAATACAGTGTACAGAAATAGTATAAATTGAAATAACAGTTTTCAAATAAAGAGTTTATATGTACTTTCACAGGAGTTAGTAAAACTAGTTAACCTCCTGGGTGGATTCAATCAAGCTGAGACCAGTTTCCTTCGGCAGATAATGAACCTCCAGCTCCAAGTTGCTCTTCAGCTCCTTCATCAGTTTGAAGGCCTCCATATTTTACTTTATCTGGGTTTCAAGTCTCCAAAGCACCTTGAAAAGGGGATAAAAAAAAACAAAATGGGTAAATTCCGTTCACCCAGGGCGGTGGGTCAAGGTTTTGCCCAGCCCCCTCCGCTCAGCTGAGCCTCGGTGTCGGGTTTCGCTGGTTAACGCCTTCTTACAGGAGATCCAAACAAATAATCCGACGTCTGAGATGTGAAATAAATGTGGAAACGTCCTTTTTAAAGCGCTTTGACTTGAATAATAAGGATCGAAAGTGAATGTTATCCAGTAAAGCCCAGTTGATCCTTCAGCTGGAAAATACCTCGACCAGAGGGGGAGGGGTTTAAATCTTTACACTGATGTACAGTGTATGTTTTTAACCTTAAATTATATACGGTTTATCCGTGTATTACAATAAAATAAACCGTGCCATGTAGCATTTTACGGATCAGTCTACTCGACACAAAATTATACAGAAATCGACTTCAAACTATGCACTAGCTTGCAAAGTAAACATCAAAGACGATCAAAAAAACAAACAAACAAGGGATTCGGTCATTAACGTAACAGTAAAATAAAAATACAATTTTCATTACTGACATACACAAATGCTCGATAAAATACCATACAAATCAAGAAATACAGCGTTTCAAATGTCGAAATCTAACGTTAACGTTACCCATAAATACCAAAGATCAAACCCATTTTCAAAATAATAAAACACTAACTAGAAAATTTAAACAGTTGACAGTTCATGTAGACCAACATTTAAAAAGAAAACGAACATTTTAACAAGAATGATTGAAGATAAAGGTGAATTACCAGAGATGTTAAAAGGACATTTTGTGTATCCGAGTCTTTCGTCTGTTTTCTCTGCTTCTCTTTCCTTTTGTTGATGTTGAATGAAGCTCCGCCCCTCTGGGGCTGTCACGTAGGAAACGTAAGTCTCTCTGTTTAGATACATTTAACGGATGCTTTTATTCCTTTATTTAATAAAGTGTATTTGATGTTATATTATCTTTATCGGTTTTAAATATTTCGTGTCGTAAAACATACAAGCGGATTTTTAAAGCTTTCTCTGTCTTAGAAACTGACAGTCTAACCGACCAATAGAATCGCATGAAGATGCAGCGTTCAAATAGTCCGCCCAAAATTCTCGACGCTCATTGGCTGCTGGGTTCCATTTAGACACCGATAGTTGGTTAAACTCTTGCGCTGTTAATGGCTGTTGCTGGGTTTGTTTTGACAGGGTTGCCGGGGGGTAGAAAATGAGGTACAAATACATTCCTCTTTCAAATGTTCATTTTGTGATGATGTGTTTGTGTTTTCCAATTAAAATTTTATTTTTCACTTCAATATTTATTAAACGAAAACATTTTGGCTCAGTGTAATGAATTCGGATTAAGATGTTATATTAAAAGTTGAGAATATACCTTTAGGTCAGAGATATGACTGTTTCCGGCACATCGAATTTAATCAATATCTAAATGAGCGGAAAAAATCGGAATTTGTGTTTAAACTTCCCCCCTAAAGCGTAATATATGTGATGTAAAAGGAAACAGATGTTAAATATATTAGAATTTATTTATTCTGACATTTTTATCCCTTTTAATATCTCATTTGTGCGTTGTTTTACATATTTCTGTTATTAGTCCCTACAGTAACTTACGTCTCAAATCTATTCGCAAGAGAAAGTAGTCCTTTCATGACATAGTTACCGAATTCACAATAATTTCCGTTAATAAGCATCTGACATATCTACATGTAATTGTGCTTTCTATTATTTTTAACTGTTTATAATTTTTCTTTTTTACTTTGTTTATAAGAAAGTGTTTTCGGTGGCGGTTCTGAGGAGGTAGGCGGAAGGTTTTCCTTCCCTTCTCAGTCTCCTCCTCGGAAGTAGACGTTCGTGTCTATATTCCGTTCATTTTATTTTTAATATCAGTTTAGAAAGATCCCTTTTTGATTTTTAAAACCCCCACCAAATTTCACAGCAAGCATGGAGGCGAAGCTGGACGCTTAAAAAGATGATGGATTCCGATTTGCTCCTTTATTTTACCTCAGTTTAATGGACCGGATGATCTGCGTTTCCCACAGCCTTGCAGGGGAGGTAAAAATAAAACCATTTCTAATGGCTTTTATAACCGGATATCATCATTTTGCTTGATTAAACCAGCGTTAATATATATAAATATACCCATAATCGCTAAATTTATATTTTTGGTGAAGCTAGGTGTGTGGGTTTGCATGTATACAGGTCTATTACGGTGTAGCTAGTCAGCTAACACCCATCTAATGTACACTGCGTCAACACTAGTAACATTTCATACTGAGCTGGTGATTTTGTGTTTAAAGTAATTGTTTACGCGGAATAGTATGGGTGTTGTACTGTTATACACCAGTATTGCATCTGTAATATAGGATGTTGAATCAATCATTAGTTGTCCTTAATTTAAATAGCAGGTAAACCAACTATCATAATCAATTCAGGGCTGATTCATCATCATAAATGCTTTTTTTTTTTTCGTTTTAACGTAAATATTTCTTGATTTTGTGTTCATTGTTGAATAAATATTACGTTAAAATGCTTACATTTTAATCATAACAATATGTAACTAACAATAGGAATAACAATGATAGCAATAAGTATATGTATAATTATTTATGTATGATGAATGTTATTAAAATGTAATTAGAATTATAAGCAGGTTGGATAAAATACCAATAATAAACATTTATGTATCCTAGACTGTCTTTTTAAATGTGGTGAAAAATAGACTTAATAATAAAATGATTCCCAAGACAAGCCCAGACATTCCTTGTAATGTCTGATCGATTATATTTTTAATGTTTTATGTGTTCTGCGCTCAGGTAGCTGTATCCAGTGGGGAGGTAGGCTTTTCCAGGGTGTGTGATGAAGTTCACCCAGCCCTTGGAAAGCCGGAAGCTGTCATCTCTTCTAGAGAAGGCAGTTTCTAGGGAAGCCAAACTATGGAAGGTTTACGTGCCAAAGAAACCTACCAACCTGGTGAGTCTGTCAGCTGATATATCTGGTTTAGATATGACAAAACATTGTTATAGTGGGAGGCAGATATAGTTATGCAGATAATTTAAGGAAGTTTCAATGTAAATAGTTATGTTGCAATGTACCATCATCATTATCATGTATTGTAATTTGGAAGCCTGAATTCCAGAAGATCCATTAAAGGATTAGTTCACTTAAGAATTAAAATTTCCTAATAATTTAGTCACCCCCATGTTTGTTTCTTTCTTCAGTCGAAAAGAAATTAAGGTTTTTGAGGAAAACATTCCAGGATTTTTCTCCATATAGTGGACTTCAACAGCTACCAATGGGTTGAAGGTCCAAACTGCAGTTTCAAAGGGCTTTACAAAAAACTTTCTAAAAAACATTTTAAAATTATATACTTTTTAACCACAAATGCTAGTCTTGCACTGCTCTGCAGTGCTCCACGCATTACGTAATCATGTTGGAAAGCTCACGTGTAATGTAGGTGGAAGTACTGTGGCGAAAAATAAAATCTTATTTTCTCCTCCAGCTTCAAAATCAGCAGACATTGTTGTTTTACCCTTTTTTGGTAAAGGCCGTTTAACTTGCATGTTTGCTTTGTAAACACTTGCTTGGTACTTCCGTCTATGTCATGCATGCCCTTTCCAACGTGATTACGTAATGTGTAGCACATCGCAGAGCTGGTGCAAGACGAGCATTTGTGGTTAAAAACTATATAAATATAAAATGTGTGTATATATATATATATATATATATATATATATATATATATATATATATATATATATATAATAATATAATATAATTTCAAGAAAATGACTGATCGTTTTGCTAGATAATACCCTTATTCCTCGTCTGGGATCGTGTAGAGCTCTTTGAAGCTGCAATGAAACTGACATTTGGACCTTCAACCCAGTGAAGTCCACTATATGGAGAAAAATCCTGGAATGTTTTCCTCAAAAACCTTAATTTCTTTTTGACTGAAGAAAGACATAAACATTTTGAATGACATGAGGGTGAGTAAATTATCAGGAAATTTTAATTCTAAATTGAAATAATCCTTTAAGATGCTGCAGTATGTATTTATGATTTGCTTTATGTATCCAGAATTTTGTAGACACTCAGACATTGGGATGCAGTTTTATGAGGCTGTTATCTCCAGAGACTGATGTCTGGTGTTACTATATATGGTGTGTTTGTGTCTGTTACGTGCATATGTGACTCTGTGTCAAAGGTAAGTTACCAAAACTGATCCTGATGGGAACTGTGGCAGTTTTATTGCGCATGCATTCAGATTTTCATTTAGTTTGAGGTAGTAATTAATGATAAATATCTGTGAGTCTACTCGGTTAGACTATAAAACAGGTTTGATTTGGATTTGACAGTATGGGTTGTTTTGTGTATGCTTTTCATTCTTTAGGATACAGATATTTCCCCTGAAAAGCGTGATGAGGCCGTCCGGTGGTTGAGGGATGTGCATTCCCAGCTGAAGCTCTATCCAGAGACCCTCTGCCTGGCCATCGGCATCTTGGATCGCTTCCTCTCTGCCATTAAGGTAATGTTTAAAAACGTCTGACTGGTCAAGGTCTCCTGTCCCAGTCAATGATTGCGGTTTTATGGCATTTTCCATTATACAGCTGTCCATAACAGGTTTTAGCTGCGTGTTGGCTGGTGTAATTGCAGCCCATAAGAGATACTTCACATAATAACACCTATTTTTAAAGCCAATTATAATTAATGTTCTCGATTTCTCTTCTATATTTCACCAGTTTTAAAGCTTGTGTACTAATTTAGCTAATTCGTAGCATTGTGTGCAGCAAATATTGTGGCTCTTATGATAAATTTCACATGATATTCCATGTTTGTAAGGTGTTTAGAATAAAAACGTCTGCTAAATGCAGAAATTTGTCAGGTGCATTTAAATATATGCATGTATACATTTTATGTATTGTATTTTATGCATGTATTAAATTTATGCAGGGTAATTTATATATTTAAATCTGTGCATGTATGCATTTTATGCATTATAATGTATGCATTTAAATTTGTCCATTATATGCATTTTAACTTATGCATTTAAAGTTATCATTTTGATATGATTAGCATAATTGCCTTTAAGATCATGTTACTTTGTGTTCAGTGAACATTATTTCACTCTATTATAGAACTTTTTCTGTTATGTAATAGTAATCTTTACAGATAAAAGTTGGGTAACTATTTAGCTAAAGTGATTTTTATTATATAACACTGAATATATTTTTGCTCTTTGTGCCATTTTCTTTTAGAACATCAGAAAACATTCCTGAACATTCAAGGGCTGCAGAGACATTTTTTTTTTTGTGTAGAGATAGTGAAACTGCTTTAAATGCATCTACTTGGCAGTTACTGCAGATCTGATTAGTTTTTGAGCTTTGGCATTCAACTGGACAGGAAATAAACACAGGAAGTTCATATGTGTGTGAGAAATATTTGCCCTTACCTTTTGTGACCAACTCTGCTTACACAATAAGCTGTGTCCGGGATGCATTATTGCAGCATCGTCACTGATCAATCTCTCTCTTTTTCTCTTTTTCAGGCCCGTCCTAAGTACCTGCGCTGTATCGCCATCTCTTGTTTCTTCCTGGCTGTTAAGACCAGTGAGGAAGATGAGGTGAATACAATATTAATAGGATATGTCTCTTATTCTGTGAGGCAACAGAGCTGATGTGTGGTCAACATCGGTCATCATGACTCTGTGGCTTTATCTATTTGTGTAGCATAAGTTAAATTCTGCTGTGGGAAACAGTGATCCTGGATGGAACATCTCAGATGTCAGAAGGGAGGCAGATAAATCCCTTTCAAGTCTAAAATCAGTCCCAGTTTGATGACCTTTTAGTAAAAACTGTTCTTTACCGAGGCTGAAAGATGAAAACATTGCCTTCAGCTGCTTGTTGAAAGTACAGTCAGTGAGACATTATCTGTAGGAACAGAACTGAGATTTTTGTGCTTGTTTCTACTTAAAATGCTAAAGATGGACTAATATTTAATCTGATTATTTCTGGCAGCCCTTTCTGGCAGTCATTTCTGGCTAGAACTGACCATGTGATGTGGCTTAAACTTAGTGAAGCAATTACTATAATTTAGTTTTATTACATTTCAAGCATTTTTTTTTTTTTCAGCGTATGTTTGTTTTTATAATAATTCTGTGTGTGTCAGTGGATGTCTCTGTGTGCGTAACCTTTTAATTTGTGTTTTTGCAGCGGATCCCGTCTCTGAGAGAGCTGGCATCCAGCAGCAAATGTGGCTGTTCTCCGTCGGAGATCTTGCGGATGGAGAGGATTGTTCTGGATAAGCTGAACTGGGACCTGCACTTCACCACCGCACTGGACTTCCTTTACATCGTGAGTACACTTCCACACACGCACACACACACACAAGATGCCATCAAATTTTGCAGCTTTATGTACAAATGCCAAACTCTGCTTCATAAATATTCTGGGCTCTCTGACAGGTTCTGAAATTGTATGAAAGTGTGGCTAAGTTCCTCCCCAGATAGCACACGTACGTCTCTAAGATGTGTTATGTAGTGCTCAAAATATCTGCTTAAAAAAAAGTTTGGCATGCATTCAAAATCATAAATATTTTAAGGACATTTTCTATATGTCTATTTAACATTCAACAGAAACTTTTATAGTTTACACAAGAGACGTTAACGGTCTTGTTTTCAAAACTTGCACTTTGTGTCGTGTTGTGTTGGCCCCTAAATCAGCCAACCAGAAATGTTAAACAACTTTAAAGCTCTTTGGCTGTGAAAATTAGATAGATGTTGCTGCTAGTAGTGAGAGAAACCAATTTAAATGGCCTAAATTTACTTCCTCATGTGGGTGTTGAGGAAGGATCCTCTTTGTTGGCATATTGAGGCTGCTGTTAATAGCCAGCTCTTCATGTAGGTGCTGAAAGACTGCCAATTAATTTGAAGTGCTGAGTTAAAAAAATATTGATTCATAATCATTTTTATCTACCCTTTCTCTCTCTGTAGTTCCATGCGATGGTTCTGAGCTGCAAGTCCGGGCGGCTGAACGTGGCATTGTCGGGTCTGAACCCGTCACAGCATGTGGCTCTGCTCACCCAGCAGCTCTTCCACTGTCTGACCCACAATGCATTGCTTCAAGTGCGCAGCTCATTGCTGTCCCTCGGCCTCATCACGCTTGAGCTGGAGAAACTCTGTCCAGATTGGCTCGCTCTCACTGTCGACCTGCTGAACAAATTGCAGGTAAGAACTGATGAAGTTCAGTGGCTCCAGATTGTGTTTGATTAAATTATAAAGTGTGAATCATTTAAACTAAACTAAACTCTTCCATGATGTCAAATGTTAGTGAAACTTGTCCAAAGGGTCCAACTAGTCCCGACATGTTTTCTTGTGCATCTGGGAAATACTTAGAGAGTCCTTTTTTTAAACCTGACATATGACGACATAGTCAGAAATTTTGAATGTTTTGGAATGAAGAAGTTTGATCCTTTAGGCAACATCTAAAAAACAACATCATCATGTATATATGTTTTTTGTAGAGTGTAATTTTTGATACCAGGCTTTTATGGCTCATATAGTATGATATAGGAGAAAATAGAGCTCATAATCAAGGATGAAAAAACACTAGAGGATGAAAAACACTTATGCAGTTTGGTGCAGATGTTATTTATATGGCCAAAACATAAGATGAATTGGTTAGCTTGTAACATAATTCAATGAGATTTTTATACCAGTATAGCAGACTACTTGCATAAAATGCATATAAATATCAGTTGTCACTCTATATCTCCCAATAATGTCTTAAGATGGCATTTAAATGCTTAGTTTTATTAGCAAAGCTCTGTAGTTTTTATTGCAAGGGATATAAAATGTATAATGTAATGCAATGCAATACAATGATGGTTGAGAGGTGAACAAATAAACCTTCCTCAAAAGCCATCATCAAATGGATCATATTTGATGCATTTTAACATTATTTTTTCTAAAAAATTATGCATGGATATCAATCTAGTAAACCCAAGTTGCTTCAGTCAAGTAAATGTTCATCTTGAAATATTAATAATAACAATATAAAAGTTGTTTACTTTATAAAACTCAAAGATTTCACTGCAAAAAGACAACCTGAAGGGGGATGTTTTTACAGTTATACTAGAAGGCCTTTTTCTTGCTGAAAAAGTTTAAACTGTCAATCATATGAAAGAGGACAGGTAGCAGATTTGATCATGTTGATCATTTAGTGACCTTGCTTATTTGATACAGTGGGTTTTTAGGGTATTAGGCATTGTTTGTAAAATGAAAAGAGTGGATTATAAGATTTTTGAAGGTGAAAATCAGGAGACAAGATCCAAACATTTCCATTAAATAAATACATGAAGTGGTCAGATTGATCTGTGGTGACCTAAACAACTAAATCAAGTTTAGTGTCAGTCACGTTTTGCAACGACCCAATTATCTCATTATTCCTCACTTACAGGGGCTCTTTTCATCCATGATGTCAGGATGAATTCATCTAGACCGTCTATACATTAGAGCCGCACTAGCGTGTATAATCCGTCTCACATGCTTGGGTTCTGTAGGCTCTTAAACCTTTATCACAACTCAGAAGAGGCCCGGTCATTCACTTCTCCAAAGCAAACTCCGTTATCTATGCCAGCAGCGACCTCAAATCGAAACAAAAAATAAAGACCTTTAAAAGTCCCTTGCATTACTGTAATAACTGTCATACATTTACAGACGCATGAAGAAATTCCCAAAGTTCAAGGTGACCGTTTCATGCAGCTTTTATTGTGAAATATTATTTGTTTAAAGCTGAATTTTCAGCATCATTACTCCAGTCTTCAGTGTCACATGATCCTTCAGAAATCATTCTAATATGCTGATTTGCTACTCAAGAAACATTTCTGATTATTATAAATGTTTAAAAACAGCATTTTATTGGAAATAGAAATCTTTTGTAACCCTATAAATCTTTACTCTAACTTTTGATCAATTTAATTTTTCCTTGTTGAATAAAAGATTTACTAACCCCAAACTTCTGAACAATAGTGTACGTGATATTGTATGTGCAAGCACACTTTCACTTGTTGTAGATCTAATACCTTATATTTTTTCGCTTCCTCTTTCAGATCGACAGTTCTCAGCTGATTGGCTGTCGAGAGCTGGTTGCACGTTGCCTGTCCACACACATGGCTTCCCTGCCTCCTAACACTGTGTACATCTGCCATCCCCTGCTGAACACCTCGGAGCCTTGGGACAGGGGAGTCCTGCCCGCCTGGCAAGTCTCCCCTGCTCCGACAGTACCCTCTGACCCCAACACCACCCACAACCGCTCGAGCAAGTCCTCGGCCAAGCGGAAGGTAGAGCACATGGAGGTGGACGAGTATTTCGACGGGATCAAGCGCCTGTACAACGAGGAGAGTCCCCAGGAGGGGGCGCTCGCGTGCACGGGCGAAACAGTGGGAGGAGGGCAGCAGAATGCTGGCTCCTCCCCCTGCCCGCCTCTCCAACCGGTCAGAGAAACCTAGAGGAAGAAAACGCCTAAACAATCACACAACCACAGCAACCGTGTCCATCAGTTCACCTCAGAGCAAAAGAGAGGCCAAAAATACTAACAAAAAAACATTCTGTGCATGATGCCATTTCATAACCGTTCACTGAGCGTAAACATAAAAAGGCTTTGAAAAAGCAGAAAAAAAAATCTATATATAAAGGAAAAACGTTTGCAAAAAAAGTAGGAATGTTCTTCCCTCAATCTGTGGAAACTGGTATTGTTCCTGTTTGTCTATTTTTATATGTATTTTCTGTATTTCATCTATAACTTTCACTGTTCTTTTCTGCCTTTTTATTTGTCAAACACAGCCCTCAACATTTCTGAGTGCTCTTAAGTGTGTGTGTGTGTGTGTATATATATATATATATATATATCTGAAGGCTGAAAGAGTGGCATTTCTGAAGATGTATATTAGTTTTGTACAAATGTACACTCTCATTCACTGCTGGGTCTAGTTCCTCGTTGTGATATATATGTGTGTGTGTGTGTGTGTGTGTGTGTGTGTGTGTGTGTGTGTGTGTGTGTGTGTGTGTGATCATAGATTGTGTGTGTGAGATTTGAAGGGTGATAATGTCCCTATCACTTCCTTAAACTGAGCATTAACGATGAACTGGTGTTAACCGTGGCATTAGATCACACATGGCGTGATTTGGTTAGTTGAACTGTTTGTCGCTTGTTCTGAACCTAGTAATGTAACTGTTATATTGAGTAGAATAAAATGCTTAAGATTCTGAACTAACTTACAAAGCTTTAGACCTTCACCATTCCTTTGCTGATCATCATAACCTTCATGCGCTGTTCCTGCCGAAAGCTTTCTCTCCTGCTCTGAGGTGCTGATGACGGTCCGGGCCGCTGCTGAGAAACCTCCCAACGCTCAAATAAAGTAAAATGTACTGAACTGCTGATGTCTCTGATGTTTTTTTTTTTTTTCTGAGTTTGTGTGTGTGTTTGGAGTAATTCTGTACTTTTAACAATGAAAAATGATATTTTTACTGTCAAGCTCATTGTACTCACTAACAGAGAACTTGAAAGGTCATGACTGATACACGGGTCATGATTTTTACATAATCTATTGTGTTCTGTATGTGATTTGTAACCTTGGACCACCGTCATAAGGGCAGGGTTCCTACGCGGTATGGAAAAGTATGGAATTTGATTTGAGTAATTTCCAGGTCTGGAAAAGTATGGAAAAATATTTGTGTTTCCAGACTATTGGCTCTATTCAGTTTTCTAATTTATCATACCTGCAAACTAGTCACTTTTTGGCAAAATTAGCCATTTTGAATCAAAATACGTAATTTATGTGAATCGTTTAGATCCAAAGAGTTTTTTTCGGGGCGAGTGTGTGCTTGTCACAGGATTCTCACAAGAATTGAAAATGGGCTACTTTCCCATAATCTGGAGTGAGTCGCAATCTTTCTTGGTGCTCTCTGTTCTGTGGCGTGATAGATCGCTGTAGCACTCTTGAACCAACCATCTCATCCGCTTTACTAGTTACAACACAAAATAAACATAAATTAACTTCCAATGTTGAAATATGCAGTACAACTTACCAAAATCTGTATCATGTCACATGCAATTGATCAATCAGTGTTTCAAATAAAATAGCTTGTAAAAATGTCACATTTAGCCTACCTCAGAAAAGCCATTAAATGTCCAAAAACTCGTTATTTAACTATAAAAATTAACTTTGAGAGGAGCATTTTGCTAAAAATATGCACTATGTATTGCATATTCATTGTATTTGTACTTAACATGTGCTTCAATATTGAATGTATAAATCCATTTTATGACAGCCACCATTTAAATGTTTAGCCTACATAAAAAAAAAGAGTAGAAAAATAATTGACATTAAAGATTTATTAAAAAATTATTATAAAAACTTCCTTATGTGTAATTTAGCCTATATGTAAGTAGCTTACAAATCCATTTTAACCTATTATTATAATGATGTACCAGCTGTGGTTCCCTGTACAGTTTACAACATTGGTTTTTTTCTGAGGAAATTTGCCATGTACTGTACCTGATAGGCCCCAAATTAACAAATACTGAATCAAATCAAAATCAAATCGCAAGCTTCTGAATCAAAATCGCATTGAGTTGTTAAATTTGTCAATGCACAGCCCTAGTGCCAATTTATTTTTATTTATTTATTTAATTTTACTTGAAATGTTTTTTCCATTTATTTTCTTGTCAGAGTGCACCAGAATGCTAGCCTGGTAATACCAGACTCTGCTACTTCACTTTGCTTCGTAGACAGAGTCTGGAATGGCATAATAGAGAAGTGTTTTCTCTCTCGCCAGGGGGCGCTTGTCTGAAGTTTAAAATCATTGGTTACCCGTAAGCCAATCAGATACGTTTAGTTATGAGGTATGTTATGTGCCTGTACAGCCGCATCGAAGCACAGACATCATGCATCGAACTCAAATCTATGATTGAACTTCCACTGTAAACCTGTTGTAAACACATGATAAAACAAATGTTTATCAAACACTCTTCTTGTTCTGGCTTCAGTTTGAAAAAGAGTTGAATGTTCTCCATAACAGAGCGAATTGCATCCCGTGTCTCGTTTCCCATTTCCGCGGTCGTTTCGGTTTTCGATTTCTCTAACCTACAATGTAAAACTCGGCGCTTAGCATCTACGTCACGGCTCTCAGCCCGCCCTCTGTTCGTTGATTGGCCCGGCTGTTTCCAGACCGGTGGTAAACAGAAAGCTCTGACGCTGTCTCAGACTGAGTACAGAAGCGAAATGAAATTGAGCGGAAGTAGGAAGTCTGACGTAGTCAGGCTACCAGAATGCTTCGTTTAAATGTTGAAATCACAAAAATCTTCTCCTGGGGGAGGATGCCCCCACACCCCCCTACAACTATTTAGTTCATACACATCACTTTTTTCACTTCTCTTCACTTTGCACATATGTTTAGAAAGTCCTACATTACTAAAATATTACAGAAACTATCATACTGCACTTGTTTAGGCTATTCGTACTCGTAGGCTACTCTATAGAAATGCTTCGATACCAACAACTAATACCGACAACAGAGCAAACATTGAATGGATAAATCACAGAAGGATGTCTATAAAGTAAATGTATCGATTTAATAGAGAAATTAAATATTTACACTTATGTAGCGAGTGGTATGGTCAGAAAGGGAAACAAACTAAGTCACTACGCCAACCTGTTAAACAGGGAATATATTAGTACTTGTAGATTAATCCCCAACAAAAGTCACACTGGTACGTGGTTTTAGGAAGAGAAGGGCCTAGACGTGATTACTAAATACAAAACTTCAACAATCAAACACTAATTTAAAAATCACTAAAAGCATGTAGGACCCGGACTACAAACATGTAAAAGGGAAAACATAGAAAAGGAGACCAAGGCTTACCAATGGCAGAAATCGTTTGGAAGGTCTGGAAATGTGTGTATGGAAAAGTATGGAATTTTGAAATGGAAAATGTGTAGGAACCCTGTAAGGGTCAATTTTTTTAAAATTGAGATTTATACATAAATGTAAATGAAATAAGCTTTCCATTGATGTATGGTTTGTTAGGATAGGACAGTATTTGAAAATCAGGAATGTGAGGGTGCAAAAAAACAAAATATTGAGAAAATCACCATTAAAGTCGTCCAAATTAAGTCCTTAGCAATGCATATCCATTCACAAAAATAATTTTTTGAAATATTTACTGTAGGAAATTTACAAAATATCTTCATGGAACATGATCTTTGCTTAATATCCTAATGATATTTGTCATAAAAGAAAAATCGATAATTTTGACCAATATAAATATACCTGTGCGACTTATGACTGGTTTTGTGGTCCAGGGTCACGTTTGTGTGCTTTAGCTAATGGATGAGTTGCTGAAGAAAATGTGTTTTGAGATTTTAAAGTCTAAAATGCCAGGTAAGTGTAATTATAAATTATTTATTCAGATAGGAATGTATTAAATTACTAGAACTTCAATGTTTCATATAAGTTCAAGCAGAAGTAAAATAATTTGCAAGAGAGAGTAGTGACGTTCCTGCTTATTGCATACAATAATAATAATAATAATAATAATAATAAAAAACAGGATATTTTTCCATTATTAACTTAATTTGTCTTGATTTTTAGTGCATGAATGTTTTAGTGTATGCAGTCAGTTCTCCTCAAGTTCACACAGAAGAGGAACCACAGGTTCAATGCAATGACAATGAATGTTCACCCACAACTGTCAATGCTTTTTGTCTTCATTTTATATTTTAATAAATCAAAACAACCATTTTATTCTGTGAAATGTTATTTATAATGTTTTTTTTTTTTTTTTTTTTTAATAAATGCTACTTGGTTTGATATGTTTTTACCTAAAGTAATGAAATTCATACATTTTTCACTATTCTCAAGTGTCCAAATACTTTTAGGTACCACTGCAACAAATAAATACAAAAATGTATACTTGTTTGTCCATTTAAAACAACATATTTAATGAAGTCCTCATAATATTTCACAATATATAGGCTACAGTATATTTTAGCAGTTAAAATATAGTATAAATATTTGAATAATGCATAAAGCAGGTTTTCACTATTTGAAGCATTCATCACTAGACTTCAAACCAAAGTTTTGATACATAAATATTCACATACATCAATAGATAGTTTATACATAAATATACACATGCATTCATATAGTTTATGCATAAATACATACATGCATTCATAGATAAATAGTTTATGCATAAATATACACATGCATTCATAGATAGATCATTTATGCATAAATATACACATGGATAGATAGTTTATGCATAAATATACACATGCATTCATAGATAGATCATTTATGCATAAATATACACATGGATAGATAGTTTATGCATAAATATGCACATGCATTAATGGATAGTTAGTTTATACATAAATATACACATGCATTAATAGATAGATAGTTTATACATAAATATACTCATGCATTAATAGACAGATAGTTTATACATAAATATACACATTCATTCATAGATAGATGTGTGAGGTGCAGGTATCTCAGCACTCAGGTATGCAGGTGGAACTGAGAGAGAAACCAGTGGGCGGAGTTACAATCTCAACAGGAGAAACCACTCGTCAGGTCCCTTCAGTGTGATTCTGCGATAACACGAGAGTGATTCACACGGCGCGAGCATGGCCACCGACTTCACTCAAGAATCCGTGCTGCGTTTCATCGTCAAAAACGGCGGGAAGGTGCGAAACGCGGATTTATTAACCCACTACAAGCGGTTTTTAAGAGAGGACGAGGACAGAGAGCAGAACCGGGAGTTATTTAAGAGGTATGTGAACTCCGTGGCGACTGTGAGGCAGGAGGAGGGTGTGTCTCATGTTGTGCTGAAGAAAAAATACCGTGTGCATCTCGGAGACATCGCCAAGAACCTCGAGCCCGAGCGACAGAAAGAACGAGACTCTAAACCAGCGAGCGGTAAGCCACAAGCTGATTTAACCATCCCAGCTCGTGTTGAAATCTTGCCAGCTGCTGGTATTATAACCAACAGCAACAATAATAACAATGATTGTACTCCCACTTTTGAGAAAGCTGTCAAAACTTCATCACCACATGGGAGGGAACAACCTGCTGTCTCCACTTCCTCTGCAGCACAGGTTAAGGACACCTGCCCTTTAAGACCAACCCCATCTGACACAGACAGTCGCTCCAGTGGGAGCGGCAAGAGCTTTGAACAGCCAGGGGAATCAAAAGCAACAGAGCTGGAACACAACATTGTTTACCCTGCCAAAGAGAGACAATTAAGGGAAGCAGATGGTTGCGAGATGTCCTTCGTAGCCCCTGCTTACTATGAGGTTGAAAGGAAAAATTTGAATGCAAACACATTTGACGTTCACACCAAACACTCCTGCGAGCCTGTCGCCAAAGTATGGCCTTTGCGCTCAACCCTCGGACAGTCTCATGTATACAAGTCTTCGCCTTGTCTACTGGACTGCCCTGTTTCTCCACACATTCAATCGCAGGCGTACACTCATGCAAGCCTGAGCCAAAGCAATGATAGTCTACTACGACTGAATGGAGGGTTTAATGGGTTTCCTATCCAAGAACAGGACGAGTATAAGTCTCAGATGCATGGCTTGCCTGAAGACGGCCCTCTTGTCCATGCAAGTGCAACGGATCTGCAGCTCCATCAGCCTTCGAGTCTATCCTCTAGTCGTGATAGCGTCTCAATCCCCTCACCTTGTTCTACTCCACCTGATACTGGCTGGCCGCAGGATTTTGGGCACGAGGAGCACTTTAGCGATCAGGGAATTGGAGGACAAGATGTACGCGCTTTCCTGCGTCGCACACAGGAGGCAAAGTTGTTGTCGCAACTCTACCAACCGAGCCGCAACATCGTGTCCTTGCACCACTCGATGGGTCACCTTGATGACGAGGTCTTGAGAACATCTACACGGAGCAGTTCCCCGGAGACCCGTTACGGACCCATCGCCCGGCGGTTGACATCCCGTCTGCGGAGTCGCATGTGTCGGAGTCTCGGAGAAGACCTGGATCAGTCGTTCCCAGAGGACAACATCTCGGCACGGCACAATCGTCTCCAGCTGCTGTCCTCGACTCTAAGCATGGGCAATTTAGTCACTGCATCCTCTAGCCGAGGATACAGTTCCCTCTCATCACCCACTGGATCCACACAAAGTCTGGGAACCTCCGTGCACGATGGGTCGTTCAGCAGCAAACATTCGTCCATCCCTCTTGACTCCAGAGAGCACAACTGGTTTGTCAAAGCAGCAACAGGTTCGTGGACCGACATCTACGCTCTCTTCCGAAATGACCCGAACCTCCTGAGCAAACGAGACTTCATATCTGGCTTCACCGTTGTCCACTGGATTGCAAAGCATGGCGATCATCGCGTCCTGAACACGCTGTGGTACGGAGTTGACAAAGTCGGGATGACTCTAGACGTTAACGCGAAAACTTTGTGCGGCTACACGCCACTACACCTGGCGGCCATTCACGGCCACAAGAAACTCATTCGGCTTCTGGTGCACAAGTTCAAAGCTGATGTGCGGATACGGGATAGCAGCGGGAAGAGACCATGGCAGTACTTGAGAAAAGACGAACACCGGGGCACCTTAGAACTTCTGGGTGCCCCACAGAAACGCATCAGTGGTTGTCCAGCAATGCCAGTAAATCTGCCCGTAAGAGCTGCCACCACAAAGGTGAACGTCAAAAGAAATTCGTCCATTGCAGCACTGTTCAAGCACAAGTCTCATTTGATGTTCAAGACTAGCCCAGAAACTTTTTAGTGGCTAAATTGTTGTAGGGACTCATAATGGTGGCACTTTTTTTGCTGGTGTAAAAGCACTTTGTCCCTTCTTCTTTATTTTATGATTAAAAATATGGCAACTTGCATTGAACGGTACAATGTTTTTCTGTTTTGTTCTTGCTTTGTAACTCTATATATGTCCAAAACTGGGTTTGAGTGTTTTCTGTGAATGTCATTTAAATATTCTGGTGTTTTGAACCTTCCTTGTGAGGCCAATTTTAAAGGATTAGTACACTTCAGAATTAAAATTTCCTGATAATTTACTCACCCTCATGTCATCCAAGATGTTCATGTTTTTCTTTCGTCAGTCGAAAAGAAATTAAGGTTTTTGACGAAAACATTCCAGGATTTTTCTCCATGGACTTCACGGGTTGAAGGTTCAAATGTCAGTTTCATTGCAGCTTCAAAGGGCTCTACATGATCACAGATGAGGAATAAGGGTCTTATCTAGCAAAACAATTGTTCATTTTATAAATAAAAAAAGTATATACTTTGTAACCACAAATGCTCGTTTTGCACTGCTCTGCGATGCGCCACGCATTACGTAATCATATTGGAAAGGTCACGTACCATGTTAGGGCAAAAAAACTCAATTTCATTTTCTCCTCCAACTTCAAAATCGTCCGACATCATTGTTTTACCTTTTTTTGTAAAGGCCGTTTAACTTCGTCTTTTCATGTTTGCTTTGTAAACACTGGATTGGTACTTCTGCCTATGTCACACATGATCGTTTCAATGTGATTACGTAATGGATGGTGCATTGCAGAGCAGTGCAAGATGAGCATTTGTGGTTAAGAAGTTTATAATTTATGTTTTTTTATAAAATGACCAATCGTTTCTCTAGATAAGACCCTTATTCTTCATCTGGGATCGTGTAGAGCGCTTTGAAGCTGCACTGAAACTGACATTTGGACCTTCAACCTGTTGTACCCCATTGAAGTCCACTATATGGAGAAAAATCCTGGAATGTTTTCCTCAAAAACCTTAATTTCTCTTCAGCTGAAGAAAGAAAGACATGAACATCTTGGATGACATGGGGGTGAGTAAAATATCAGGAAATTTGAATTCTGAAGTTAACTAAATCTTTAAATACCTCTCTTGTAATATAAAAAACATTATGTTAAAGGCTTAGTTCACTCAGAAATGAAACTTCTGTCGTTATTTACTCACTCTCATGTCTTTCCAAACCTGTTTGGCCTTCTTCTATGGAACTCAAAAGAAGATATTTTTGTCCATGCAATGAAAGTCAGTGGCATCCACTGTTGGTTTGGACCTCACTGAATTTCGTTGTATGGAAAAAAAGCAGTCTTTGATTATATATATTTTTCCTCAAAAGATCATTTTCCTTAAAATGATAATTTTTGAGTGGAATATCCCTTTAATGATTCTTGTCTCAGCGTTTTGCTTCATACTGATACAAGCTCATGTTGTTTCAGACTGAGGATCATCTAAATATGGTTTCTGCTCATAAGTTCTTCATTTCCTCTGCAAGACCAAATTAGTTTCAGTTCCCTATAACTGTTTTCACCTTTAAGCTCTGCAGGCACTGGAAGCTTTTTGTCCCCCTCTGTGCTTAATCTAGGAAACTATGCAGTTCAGAAATATCCATGTTCTCTGAGTGTGATGGTGTGAGCTTCTTCAATCTCATTTACAGTTTACTTTATTTTTGTATTGGGATGTTGCAGTTGGTGTCTTTCTTCCCATGATCTCACATGTTGCTCATACGCTCTCCAGCACGGCATGTGTCCATGATGAAAACCACAGATAAGCACTGAGCTGGTTTAGACGTTTAATCTTTAACTCACTTTTCCTCCTTATCTCAAAACACTGGATGAGAGATAAAAAAGAAACCTCCAAATTCCAACTCATTTGGAAGAACATTCCAGTCGTAACTCACAGACCTCCTTGAGTGTTGCTTAAGCAACAACCGAGTAAGTCAGGTTGAGCGCTCTCTCTCTCTCTCTCTCTCTCTCTCTCTCTCTCTCTCTCTCTCTCTCTCTCTTTTTATTTTGCTCAGTGTCATTTTGTGGACTGAGTTTATGTGAGATTGAAAGTTCTGTTTGTTCATGTTTGAATTGCAAGTCTTGATGATTTGCATGCTGAGCTAAACCTGTTTTTTGTGTTCTGTCTGATCTGAGAGAGGTAGAAAAACAGAGTTTGGGAAGAGAGTTTAGCATGACCTCATTGGTGGATTTTTTTCTTTCTCTCCCTATCACAGTTTAACCTTTTTTTTCTTCCATGGAAACATCACAGAGCGATCTATGTGTATGAAGTTTTGCGTCATGTTTCGACATGTCACAGGGAGTGTTGTGAGTGCTTTAAGTCTTGCATAATATTTACACATTGTGATGCACCTTTATGCTCCAGCTTTATTATTTTGAATAAAACAGAAAGACTTTGACCTTGTAAAACCGTCTTGACCTTTAATTCAATAGCATGTGTTCGTCTGCCTCACAGACCAATCAAATTGTTTCTCCTTGAAATCAAGCAAATCTTGCAGCATTTTCATTTCAAGGGCAAACAAATTCTCTGTGGTACAAGCAACATATTCAGACCTCTAATATAATTACACGCCATAACCTCAAAACAATTTTGAGGCCAAAAGTGATGTCCGAAGGGCATGTTTGTTTTTAATGAACCTATAAGTTCAATAAAACCATCAAAATATGAGGAAAATATTTTTGAAATATTTTAAATATGAGGAAAAACAGTTGACTCTAAGCACAACCAATATGCTTACAAAACCTTTAATAATATTTGAACAAAAGGTACATTTTAGAGGCCGGACATCACACCGCCTGCTGCTGTTTAAATGATTCAGATTGCTTGCACAGCCATGATAAAGTAGCCCATATCATTATGGTTTAGTCATTACACTGATCTGTGATCTGGTTACCATTACATTGTTTGTTTGGCAGTTTCTTTTCACTCACTAGTTTCCTGTTGCAGTATTCTTTTAAAGTACTGACCATATTATGACCGTTATCAAATGACCTTATTCTCTCTTAAGGATCATTTCAAGAATAAAGTTTAATATAACAGGACTCCCATGCCTTATGATCAATTGAACAATTTCCATGACGTTCCAATGGATTTATGATTAAAAGAGTGATTATGCTTAAAAAAGTAGTTTCTAGATGCTAAAATATTTTTAAGTACGCATTGAAACTGTCTGCTCTTTCTACTTGGTTGAACAACTGGTTTTGCGCAAATGCAAAACAGTCAGAATATACCCGGAACTTCACTTATGCGGCCCAACTTTGGGTTGAATATTTCAGATGCATAGCATATTTGTTGAGCAGTGATATCTGAATTTAATATTGAATATTCAATACTGAAATATTGAAATATGGCTTATAAAAACAAGTACACCAGTCATTAAATATGCAGTAATTGCTTACGTGAGAAGATAGAGGAATGAGCACATATAAAAGTGAAATCTGTTAAAGCTGCAGTAAGCGATTTCTGAGAAACGCTGGTAAATCAACACCTAAATAAACTGCTCTGTGTGTGTGTGTGCTGAAAAAATTGTGTTTGTACATAATCCTGGCTGTGTAAAAGAAAAACAGAGTGGATCAGACTGATCCACGGCCAAAACACTCTAGCTAATCAGCAGACTCATGATGGAGGAGAGTGAACAAGCGGGACATTTGCAAAGAGACTGTAGAAAGAGAGCTTTTACCAAAGAGGAAAATGGCAGAGGAGAGGAATATAATTGGAAAGATTACAACTTGGAATATTGGAAAAGCTTAGCCTTGGAGAGACATTAGAATAACTCCGCTACTTGCACGAGCTGTCTGAAGCACCAGAAGTGCCTGTGTGTGTTCGTTATTTTTGGGGTGGAGCAATGAAGGGAGGGGTGTGTTTGTTTGGGTGTTGATTTCAAATCAGTTTCTCAATTATTTACTGCATCTTTAAAGGGGACCTATACAAGATGTACATATAATAAGATGTAATATAAGTTTCTGGTGTCCCCAGAATTTTTCTGTGAAGTTTCAGCTCAAAATACCCCACAGATCATTTATTATAGCTTGTCAAATTTGCCCCTATTTGGGTGTGAGCAAAAACACTTGTCACTTTAAATGCAAATGAGCTGCTGCTTCCAGATGCTTTCCAGAAGAGGGCGGAGCTTTAACAGCTCAACAAAAACAAAGCTGGAGAATCTCACGCAGCCAAAATGAGGATTGTCAGTAACGGTGTTCAGCCTTACATTGTTCAAACTGGAGTCGACACTGATGGAGAGACTCAAGTTACAACTTTTAGAATGAAACTGGACGTTTCTGAATGGTTAGTGGATAAATGTATGTAGTTGATGTGGAGTTGATTCAACTCATCCACTAGCATGTGCCATCATGTTCATCTTTTGTGCAAATCGAGCGTTGAATTGACCCTCGTTTCTGAAGCAGTCCGGCGTAAAATAACAGCATGGTAACAACACTCGACTAAAACAACTCTTCCTCTTCTCTAAAGCAGCCCAACATGGTCTTGTTGTGTGTTCTCGGGGGTGGTGTTTATGTAAATTTTAGGGTTTGTGATGTCACCAACCTGGGAAGAAGCTCATTGTAGTCTCTACCAGCCGTTTGTTGTAGTCCTTAAACAGTGATTTCTGTCAAAGTAAATATCTCTGTTTGCATTAAACTTTGAGCGTCGTAACTTTGCAGATGTTGTTTATGCTCAAACAGCAACATTACACACTAACTAAAGTTAAAAAAGTAAAATCAATCAACCCCTTTAATGCAGTTTTAGTTTGTCAGCTGAAATATATATAGTAAAAAAATAACAATACTTATAGGTTAGTTTCAATGACAGGACTTGAGCAATCATAAAACATCATTATTTTATTTTTTATTACAATTAAATGACAAATATATGAAAACTGCAAATAATGCAAAACCAAGACAATATGGCTGTATTTAAAAAATAGATTTATTTTGCCTTCCAATTGTGCTCTTTTTTGCTTTTAAACAGTGTAAAGCATGGCTGAACCTTCTCTTCAGAATTAGGCCCATCGGAAAACAAAAACATAGCATGTGTATCAGATCACGACAGCTCTTATACAAGAACAGTCCAATATAAACGCTTCCATTATGAGCATCTACAGTTTGCTGCTATTGCGGCTTCTGTGTTTAATTACAGCTGTATGGGGTATGATACTTCGTGAATAAAGATGTTCTCCAAATAAAAAACAGCCACAAATTAAAATAAAATATACTATTGGCAAAATAAGTTGGGCATGTGCATTGCGATCAAACCCTGCATGCAGCCGAGTTGTGAATAATATTCATTCAATATCAGTTTTAACGGACTTTTCACTTCTTAATCGCTATTGAAAAAAAGTACTGATATTGTGTTCAAGTGCCAGTGAACCGTCATTATTGTCATGATTTAGATATAATAGCACCTCTTAAAGCCGCCCAAAAACACCCTCGCTAGTAATTTGCTTACAAAAATACGTTTAAACCATCTACATTTTAAAATCACGAGGGGATTGCTCAGAGTATGTACAGCAATGTACAGAGTACAAAGTTGTTTCTAAACGTAAAATCATAAATATTTAGCTGTCGCATTTATTGACAACAGAAATTTAAAAGAAAAGGCAGTAAGTGTGTGTGTGTGTGTGTGTTCAATAGTTTCTTCTTTTCTCTGTGACATCATAGTGGTTCATCTGTTCCAAAGTGCTCAGAAGTTACAGGGCTGGAAATTATTCGTGTTTTAGCCAATTTTAGCATTGTGCTGTGCCTTGTGCTTCAGTGTTGTGATATATGCTTAGTATGAAGTGTAAATGCATTGTGCATTTGTTTAGTGGCGCAGTGTAGATGATGATGTCTCATGGGCAAAAACCACACTCTGCGTCAAAATGTGCAACGGCACATTCAGAAAAAGTCTGAGGTGCGACTCCGCCATTTCCTTCATTTAAGGCACTTGTTTATGTGCATTGCTTATCGTCAGTGTCATATTCCTCCTCAGCTGTGAGTAGCATCATTCTATGATGGGCGGAGTCAGAGTGAGGTCACAGTGGTGGGACGTGACAGGTGGGTGGAGTTAAAACAAGCTTGCGTTTGGGGGGCGGGGTCAGTGTTCTTTGGGTGGTACTCAGGGGGGAGGGTGTCCTCCAGCCGCCTCACTTGCTCCTCCCCCTGACGTATGAGCTCATCCAGGTGGCGCTGTCGTATCAGCAGGGCGGGTTTGATGCGGATGTAACGCTGGTAGTCGTGCAGCTGAGGGCGGCTCAAGTAACTGGCCAGAATATCCTGAACCACTCGCTCGCGCCGGTCCAGGTTTTCCTTCAGCTCACGAGCGTCTTCCTGTTGACTGCACAACTGCTTCCGCTTCAGCTGCAGTGATTCCTACAGAGACACAAACACACACGCACATTAAGATTTTATTTATCAAAAGAAAGTAATACTTTTATCAGGCGAGGATGCATTAAATTGATCAAAAAGACATTTATAATGTAACAAAAGATTTCTATTTCAAAATATTGCTGTTCTTTTAGACTTTAAATGTAAAAAAGTATCATGTTTTCCACATTTCTTTCAACATTGATAATTAGAAATGTTTTTTAAGCAGCAAATCAGCATATCAGAATGATTTCTGATGCATCATGTGACACTGAAGACTGGAGTAATGATGCTGAAAATTTAGCTTTGATCACAGGAATAAAGTACATTTTAACATATATTCAAATAGAAAATGATTATTTTAAATTGCAATAATATTTCACAATATTAATGTTTTTACTGTATTTTTTGTTCAAATAAATGCAGCATTTATGAGCAGAAAAGACTTCTTTCAAAAATATTTAAAAAATCTTACAGTCCCCAAACTTTTGAACACTAGTGTACATAAATATTTACAATATTACATGATGCTAGATTAAAATATTTTTATTATTATATTTTAAAGTTTCAATATGTCAGCAGTCTCCACATCTGAGGTCTTTCTCTTTAAAGGAATGAATAGTTACAGTCACTCTAGCAGCTTACTTAGCAAACAAGGATGTTTTTATGGTGGGTCTAGTGTTTGTAAAAGAGTTCAACTGCATAATATCGCAAACACAGGAGGAGTTTCCAGCAAGAAGGTGTTTAGCATCACTAATAGATACTAATATCACTGTTATTTGTAGAGTTCCGGATGCTTGTCAAACAGGATTAGTTACATAATACAATAAAATAAACAATAAAGCACAATCGAATGACTGTGACTTAAAAGGAAACTGGGTAACACTTTATATTAAGAGTCTTTCAACTAGTTGCTTATTAGCATGCATATTACTACAGTATTGGCTATTTATAAGTACTTATTAAGCACATATTAATGCCTTGTTCTGCATGACCATATTCTAAATTCTTAATCCTACCCAATACCTAAACCTAACAACTACCTTAATAACTATTAACAAGCAGTTTTTATGTGTTCCCTATACTAAAATGTTACCAAAAACTGTTTCGAAGGCATTGGAATTGCTCTGATATAAGTGTCGCAGACTGATATTATATTATCTATAAAAAAAAACAAGGTTTCTGAAATGCTCATGTGTGTGCAATATCTAAAACATTACTGTCTGTATATTGAAACTACATTTTAAACAGTATTATGTCATGACATATCAAACACTCAAAGCCTTATTTATCAAGAACTTGACCCTCGATTCATGATAGCATCAAGTTTTCGTGTAATTCACAGATAAAACTTTATCTCTGTCCTCACCTGAATTTGAGGCGTTTCAAATGAATCTTATGTAATCATGTGCTTTCATTAGCATTTCTTGTTCCTTCTCAGTATGTGAAATGCGTGTGAGCTGTATAATTATTTGGAACAGCCTTTGATTCAGTAAAACTAAATATTAAGGAGTATCTGGATGGGAATTCAGGGTATGTTTACACTAAAAACCAGAAAAGTTTTTCCTTTGCTTTTTTGCATACAGACGGCAACGTTGATCAGATCCACGCAAACGACTAAAAACAATGTATTCTGCTATCAGGCCAGTAGTTGGCGATGTCGCTTGGTCAAAAAACACTACGAGCCGATAGACTAAACACGTAATGCAGATGCACTTTGTCACTGTTTTTGACGTTTTCACAGAGACGTTAACACTTTAAAACCTGTTTTCAAAGGTTTTCAGGCCCACAAAACGTCGTTGTCGTATAAATGAACAGCCAAAACGCATAAAAAAAGTTTTGTTTTTAGTAGAAAATTATGTTGTGTAAACGGACCCTCAGACTATTGTTTGCTTTGGTCTGTGAGAAGATGACACAAGACTTTCTAAAAATATTTTAAACAACGTTTTGCTAATTCTTTAATAATTATTACATATGCAGCCTCAGTTATTTAAAACTGAAGCTTCGGAGCATTATGAATCTTTTGTGTCGAATTCGGAGTGCCAAAGTCACATGATTTCAGCAGTTTGTCTGTTTGACACATGATCCGAATCATGCTTCGACACAAAAGATTCATAACGCTCCAAGCTTCATGAAGCAGTGTTTTGAAATCGGCCATCACTATACAAGTCGTTTTTTTTTTTGGCGCACCAAAATCTCTGCGCTTTATAATATTAATATTGAACCACTGTACTCACATGAACTGATTTAGATGTGTTTTTAGTACATTAATGGATCTTGAGAGAGGAAATGTCATTGCTCCCTATGCAGGCCTCACAGAGCCAATGAATTTCAACAAAAATATCTTAATTTGTGTTCTGAAGATAAACTAAGCTCTTACGGGTGTGGAACGACATGAGGGTGAGTAATAAATGACAGAATTTTCATTTTTGGGTGAACTAACCCTTTAAACGACCATTCAATCGTTTGGGTCAACAAGATTTTTTTTAAAAGAAATTACAACTCATATTCAGCAAGGATGCGTTAAATTGATCAAAAGTGACACTAATGACTTTTATAATGTTTATAATGAACTTTCTCTTCATCAAAAGAGCATGAAACAAATGTATCATGGTTTCCACAAAAATATTGTGTAGCACAACTGATTTCAACATTGATAATAATAAGAAATGTTTCTTGAGCAGCAAATCAGCATATTAGAATAATTTCTGAAGGATCATGTGACACTGAAGACTGGAGTGATGATAGTGATTAAATCAGGGAAAGCTTAAGAGAAATATATATACTAAAATACACACTTTTATTTATACATAAAAATACATTTTAACCTAAAACTCTCACAAACAGTGTCCATCACTATCCCAGTACTAAAGCACAATGTGTGTTTATGTGAATGACGCAGTTGTCTCCCACAAACATGGTGTTTATAATGGTGTAATCTTCTAAAATGATCTCTAATCGTTGTTTTGTACAGAATGGGTTGCTCTGCAGGGCACTGGATGTGTCAGACTTGTTTGTTCACATGGCACTGGGGTATTAAAGGTTATTCAAATTTTCCTTGTTATTTTGAAATGTTTGTTGATTTTAACACACCTGATCACATCAGACTGACCTTTTGTGCACCACATATCAGCGCAAATATTTTAGCAAACCTGTACTGCAGGTAATTTATAATGCAGCTGTAAGAGATGAAGGCTGTTTGCAAGGATGTGGAAGCACCTGCTACAATAAACCCGACAGCAGCAGGAACATGCTGCTGTACCTTTAAGACTTGTATATACATAAACACCATCTTTGTTTATTCATTATTGTTCATTTTTATATATAAACATAGCGTTTACACAGAAGTCTCCAAAAGTACAATTGCAAAAAAAGTTCCATTTAGTTCTAAATTTCAGAAAGACGCATGAAAAATTATGATGTAGAATAAAATTAAACTGGTTTTGGTGCAATATTATATAAAATTGTAATTTTACCAATATAATAAAATATAACATTATAAATTGATTTTTGGGAGAAAAAAAAAGTTTATTTTTCTGAAAAGCTCCTCACCTTCTCTTCTACACTCTCCTCGTCGTCATCCAGCGAGCTGAGTGCGTTTTCCACGCGGGCGAGTCGGGCGCTCAGTGACAGCAGCAGGTTCACGATCTTCTCCAGGTCTCCCACGAACATGCGGTACTTCTCTCTCTCGTTGGGTTTGCAGCGTTCCTGAACTAAAGCTTCCATGCTGCCGCCTAGAGCTCCGAATCGCTTCTGCTGCTCCAACAGACCCTCTCTCTCCCCCTGCAGCGATCTGATGCTCGCATGCAGCGCTTGCAACAGCTCTCCCTGCAGGACGTGAGGAAATATTGCACCATGAACAAACAGACGCTCTTAGATCAGAGTTCTGGGCCTCAGCCATTCAGCATACGTCATCGTTTCAGGGAAATGAAGTATGGCTTTGTGCTCAGTGGCATTGTGCTCATTTTTGTGCCATAGTTCTCAGTGAGTACAATATGAACCCAGTATGAGAGTTTGCACAAGGAGGTTGAACACAAATGGAAAAAAATATATATATTTTCAGATAAATTTTAAAATACATTTCAGAATGTAAATGGCCCAAAATATTTTAATATAGATTAAAAATATTTTAGAATTTAATATACATACACATATTACATTTAAATATACATATTACATTTAAAAATGAATAAAATTATACAAAATAATATATAAAAATAATATATATATATATATATATATATATATATATATATATATATATATATATATAAAAATTTTATATATTATATCTATATTATATATATATATATATAACATTTTTGAAATGCACATAATTATATGTATAATTATTTATTACAAATATTTAAAAAATATTTATAAATTTAATAAAATTCATATATAAAAGTTATATATATATGACATTTTTAAATATGCATATTAAATAAAAAATAAATAAATAATACAAATATTTAAAAAATTACATATATAAATTACATTATGTATATATATATATATATATATATATATATATATATATATATATATAGCAATTTTTAAAAATCATTTATAACATTCTGAGAAATAATATATATATATATATATATATATATATATATATATATATATATATATATATATATATATATATATATATATATATATATATATATATATATATATATATATATATATATATAAAACCTTTTTTTAAAATACACATATATTAAATAATTATATATAATTATATATTACAAATATTAAAAAAACATTTGTAAATGTAATAAAATTTATGTCTAAAATAATATATATATAATATTACATTTTTAAAAAAAAAAAAAAAAATATATATATATATATATATATATATATAAAACAGTTATATATAATCATATATTACAGATATTTAAAAAAATATTTATAAATGTAATAAAAATAATATATAAAAATAAAATTATATATATATAGATACTTTTAGTTTACTATTTTAACTATTTATTTTTATATTTTTATTTATGAATGTGTATCTGACCTTCTTTTGATTCAAATAAGCTTCGTCATCATCCAGGTTGGTTTCCATTTTTCTTGGAACAGCCTGAGAGGGAGTATCTGGAGCACATGGATCATCTTGAGCCCTAATGGAGGTCAAAGACACCAAACAAAGAGAAATGTTTGTCTCGCTCACACACAAACACACTAGTTTTACTCCCTGAATGCCATATTTTTCAGATAGAGAATGGCTAAAATCCACATTCCCTGTGTCAAACAGAGTACACGTAATTACACGTTTAGTTCAGCGGCACAACAAAACAATCTCACACACCACATATCAATGAAGCAATACGGCCAGAAAGACGTTTATGAGTGATAGATAAATGCAAAAGTATATGCAATGTAAGTTACTTTGGATAAACACACCTGCCAAATGTATAAATGCAAAAACAACAAGCTATTACCATAGTGCATGTCCAAAATGCTGTAGTTTCTCAAGGTATTATGTCCAAAAAACATGGTAGTACCAGACTTTTCACAGTTTTGTTAATCAGATGCATTTCCTAAAATGTTTATTTGAGAAAAAAATATTTTTGTGAAACACAAGGTAACAACATTTACCAGGTGAGAAATGGACGAGTAATTTGTGCATTTCAGGATCGGCCACTAGATGTCAGTGTAATTCTGCACTGATTAGCAGATCATCAACGATGCAGAGAGTAAATGTTATGATGGAGTGTGAGAGACTGACTGAAAAATGTGAAAAAACTAAACAAGTTCATCAGTTGTCTGGATAGATGAGGTGAGAGGAAATTCTTCTGTTTTATCTACGAGTTCCCATGTGTTTCATATCATTATCAACACTCCATTGCAGCGTTTGTGTCAAATATGGCACCGCTACCCTACAGATCAGTGTATTCATATTTTATTTGAGCACATGGAATGTACATGATTAGATTGAACATGTAATGTTACATTTACATTACTTTTATGTAATGCCATGTTTTTTGTGGCCTATGGCATTCTTATCTTGGAGTACTTTGGAGCAATGATAGGACAACACACACACACACACACACACACACACACACACACACACACACACACACACACACACACACACACACACAAAAAAAATAAAAAAAATATATATAAAATATCACCCAGGCCTTTTTCTGTATTAAAACTGTATTAAGTACATATCTGCATTATATCAGACAGCCTGGAAATTTAATTTTAGAAGTATTTATATAAAATGATTGTATGTATTAATATTTTGAATTAGCTTTCATTTTATATTTTCAGTTTTCATTTTAAGTAATGATCAAGTAATTTTATAAGCTTCTAATTTTCATTTTTAATGAATACATTTAAAATTTTAATCATTCTAGAACCTCAACTAATTATATATAAGTTTGTTTTTCTTCTTTTTATTTTTTAAAAGTTTGTTACATTTACAGAAAACCTTTATTTTTAGTTAACATGAAAAAACTGGTCTCTAGATATCATTAAAGGCATTGAAAAACCCATGTCAGTCCTTTGTGTACCATGTAAATACCATGCTAAATGACTACTGTAATCATTGAGTTAATGGCATACATCAAAGTAGTATTATCATCTGATACCATCTCTTTACTATAGTAAAGAGTCGCTTTTTGTAAGGAACATGAGTGAATTATGCACTAAATACAGGAACCATGCCTGTAAAAATATAGAGAAGTGTTTCATCATCTTTACAGCTCTATTGCATGATCTATTGTTGAGTTATCGCAATAAAATTAGGCTGAGCACTAATATAATCAGCTTTAAACAAAGAGCTCTTGTGTTTATCGGTCCTGTGAGCATGAAATCCACCTAATTATTGGGTAACACTATATACAGGCTTTACCTTCACCATCTGTTCAGCACTCACCTGTGACCCGGATGGCTGCTGCTCCTCCTGTGTGGAGATGTGGAGTGTGAAGGGAAGATGTCCTCCATCAGATCGAGGGTTGTTTTACCTGCCCAGGTGTCTAAGAGCGAGGTGAGGGATTTGTCGTGGCTCACCAGCTCTCGGGTTAAAGTCTCCACCAGCAGCTCGCCGTGTGTCCGCTCTCTTCTGGACAGCAGATGGTAGTCGGGTTCCAGTATCTCAGAGGTGTCTTCCTCTAGAGGAGCGCTGCTAGGGGACTGGGGTTGAGATGAAGTGCTGGTGTTTGAGGTGGACTGTGGGTCAGGGGTCAGCGATGGAGTCGTGTCAGGTTCTGGATGGACTGATGTATCGGCCAGATTCTCACAATCGCTGCAATGTGAAATGAGAGAAAATCATGTTATGTTAATGGGACTGAAGGAATTTTTGGGGTTCATTACAAGTTAAGTTCAACCGACAGTATCTGTAACAAATGAATTTTTGCTAAATCTCACCTTTTCGTTACAAAAAAGCAAAACTCTGAGTTACAGTGAGACACTTACAATGGAAGTAAATGGGGAATATACTTCATATATGTTTCAATTAGTGGTGGGCCGTTATTGGCGTTAATGTGTTGCGTCAACGTGAGATTCTTATCGGGCAATAAAAAAAATTATCGCCGTTAATCTATTCTCAAAGCTGGGTTGGGAGCTGGGTCTATACTATGCAAGCTATGATGACTTTCACCTTGATATTTTAGCGCAGATATATACCTAGCTGAACTGACCCTTCGCAAAGACCCGCCCCCCTTAGTTACTGTTGCTTTGTCCAACAAGCCATGGCTTGTATATAAAATACATCTGAAAATGTATAATTTTTTCTTAGGGGTTTCCTCACTATAACCTTGATGTCTGCATTTTTTTTTAAAAAAAGAAAAAGAAAACAAGGGATGAATTGAAATTAATCAACATTACGCTACAAATGCCAATTGAGTTTGTACTGAATCCAGATTATTCCTTTAAATGTGACAGTAGTATAATGTCTAAATGTCAAGAAGGACATGTTCATTTGTTGCTTTTGGAACATTACTATCAAACTGTAACCTATATAAAAAAAACTCATGAGGGATATAATTGGCCAATAAAAATTAACTTTTTCAAGCCTTTAACCCCAGATTTTATTCTACCCATATCCCTCAGATCTGACTGGTTAAAAAAATGTTCCAACAAGGAGTGTGTGTTTACTTGATGGGCTGTAATAGTCCTGGATGCTGCAAAGCTTCCATCAGACCCACATCCTCCTTGAATTGGGGTGTGAGAGGCGGAGGAGGTGGGAAGTCCTCTGTAATCTCTGTCTCTTTGATGGGTGGTGGTGGTGGTGGAGGTGAAGGTGGCGGTGGCAGTGGAGCTAAAAACACTTCATCATCATCTTGCAGCACAGCTATACTCTGAACATCGTTTAGATTAGACTCTGAGATTCGAAGAGACAGGAGTGGCCTTGTTGGGGAGTCGGGGCTCTTGGAAAGGGTGGGCGGCTTTGAATCGGATGACCGTGCAAGTTGTGACCCTGTGACCTCTGGGTGCGGAGGTGACGGAGTGGCCACCAGACACGGGAAGTCCTTCAGGGTGTCTTCAGAAGTGCTGGTGTCGCTGGAGTTTTGCCGCACCATTCCCAGCGCTCCGGACGGACTTTGCGGGCCAGTTTCGGGAAAAGCAATAGAATCCAGGTTTGGTTGACACAGTCTGTCTCCGTTATGCCAGTCGAGGCTGGCGGAAGTTCCTGGAGAAGTGAAAGGGCAAGGAAGTCCCACAGATGCAGCTAGACCAGAAGCGCTTATCGCTCTTGGCCGGTCTGAATGTCTCTGACGCTCTCGCCTCAACACAGGTGCGTTTTGCTGGACAGGACCTTGGTTTAGCTGGTAACTCCTTTCTGTACGTGCTGAACATGATGGCTGTTTATGTCCCATGTTCGCCAACACCCTATTAAAACAAATGCATATGAAATAAAAACATCCAGTAGCATCAAATTGTGCTTGTCAGATTTCCAATACCTGTCATTTTTAAAGTAAATTAAATGCAAATAATTTTCCTTTCAAAGCCTGGTGGGAATTCTTGCATGGCTCAAAACAAACTCAAAAATAGCTGCAGTGGGATTCCTATCACTGGCACTGACCAATTAAGGGTTGGTCCTTAATTTAAGACCTTTTAAGGTTAAATATTTCCATAAAACTGTTTCAGTTTTGAACTTGCAAAGAATTTCTTTGCTTCTTGCTCTTTAAAGGACTGATCTACATTATTCTTCTACAAAAAAACGTATTATTCTTTATCACTTTGGATATGTTCAACAATTTATTTTATATGGGACTCAAGGAATACAGAACTCAAGAGGCTCTATTTGCAGAACAACAGAAGTAAATGGTTTTTATGTATATATTTATACACACAAACCTGTTTTCAGAGGATTCCTTGGAGGAAACTTTAAACATCTGAAACTCTCCGGCTATGAAGTCCTAGACAAAAAGAGAACAAAAGAACAAATAATGTTTTAATGGAGCAGGTGATGTATTGTAGCCCTTTCTGGTAGAGGTGTCAACAAAAAAATAGTAAAAGTTTATATACCAGGAACAGGAAGTTAATCATTATTTTATGGTTACCACAAGTTTAGAGAACATTAAGACTTTCATGTTAATTTTAAACTCAAGCGCATGCCATGACTACTGATAAACTAAGATCCATTAATAAAAAAAAGACACAGAATGACAACATCCTCATAGTTGAAGTATGTCGTATTCAATTAGCGCACTGCAAACATATGCAGAGACTGTGGTGTGCTTGGTTCTGATGATTTATTTATGGCCAGAATGTTTAAGTTTACGTAAAACAACAATATTAGTAAGTGGCAAAGTCATCATGATGGTATTTTATCTTCTGGCCTGAAATCATTTCCAATTTTGGAATAATCTGGGATTTCACAGGATAGTTGTGCATCTACTGTACATGGTCATCAACATACCAGAACCATTATCGTTTACATAAAGGATAATTATTCCCTTAGATAAATGGCCTTCTTAACCATTCCAAATATTTCAAACCCAAAACCATGACGAATTGTCAATTATCTCCAGTTCCTCCCCTCTGGTACAGAAGAAGTGCAGTTATCTGTTGTACATCTGTCAGATCTCTGACTACAGCCCAGGCTCTCTGGCACCAAACAGGAAGTGAGGAGCACTGGCCTCTTCCTGTGGAGCACCAGGAGTGGGTACAAAAATTATTATCTGCCCATCTCTAGGAAAGGAACTGCTCCTTTGCCCTACAACAGACCATCAAGTACCATAATTGGTTGAAGACTTGTGCACTGATTTTCTTCAACCAAAAAGTCACAAGTCATCATTTATAGTTTGGTTGAGAGAGTTTGAGAGAGAGTTTTTCCTTAGCAAAAAGCTAGCTAGGGGAATTCTGAGTGAGTAATTGGTTTTACCTATTTAACAGGAGAGTTCAAATAAGCAAATCTGCTCTGCAATGAACACTGTTACTGTTTAACTTTGATATGAAGTCATGTCACTTTAGTGATCTAACCTTCAGTGATCTAAATGACACAGTCAAGTTCACCTGGCTTGTTTGCCACCAAATAAATGATTGTTACCTGACTAAAGTTCTCCACTGGAGACGACTTGGAGCGGAAGTGCTGGGGAATGGGACGTTCTTCACTACGGTCCAGCAAATCCTCAGCTGAAGCTGACCTCCCTGAGCTTCTAGCTGATGTGGCTCTCTCGAAAACAGCCTCCAGGTGCTGTGGAAGGGTATTTCTGGTCAGGGTTGGGTCTGGTTTATGAGATTCAGAATTTGTGCCTTGTGACTGATGGGCAAAGAACTCAGGCCGTATGTGGTTTTGGGTGCCCCTGAGAGGGTAAAAGGAGCTTTGCATTCCTGCAGGAAGGGTGGAGGCTTTACATATCCCACCAGAGAGGCCATCATGTCCCGGCTCTTGCAAAGAGCACACACTTGGGGTAGAGTTGAGGCTCCGCAAGTCAGCGGAAGAGGAAGCAGACTGTAGATAAGCGCTATGTGGGCGTTTTGGACGTCCGTCTACTCTTCTACCTGTTTTGCGCTCCATGTACTCAACTAAGGCATCTTGCTGCATTTGCTTCAAATCAGGCCTGGAGGAGAAAAATCTGGGCTCAGTGTTACGATTCGCCGCCTGCTCAAACATCCTGCGTCGGTCTGCAACACTCGTCTCACTCGCCAGAAACTGCTGTTGAACATTCCTCTCAGCCTGACTGATTTCCTGAGTCAACACTCCAACTTCATGCATATTTTCAGGCTCGGAATATGATCGTTTCTTTTGCTCCATCGTGAACCGTTTGCGTCCACAGATCCGTATAACTGGGGGTCCAACAGCTGGGACACTAGGGAGTTCAGGAGGCGAGGTTCTAATTGGTGCTTCAACAGGAACAACATGGCGTTCCTTTGGAGTATGTGGAGATGTTGTAGCTGGTTTGGGACTTGTACTTGGTCCTTTTCGTTCTAGGGACAAGTGTTTGGCTGGCACTGGTGGAGGGTTAACACTAAGGTCCCGTCTTCTGAAGGAAGTTGACCTGAGAACCTTAGACTGGGCATCCTTAATGCTGTCTCTATATGCTCTGTTAAAAGATGTGTCTTGGATGGGGCCCAAGATGTCTTGAATGTCACCTTTCCCCTGGATGTCTTTACCATTCCCCTCACCAAGCTGAAAGGTGCTCTTACTTCTTTGAAGACAGATCTTGTGGGTGACAACAGGTTCTTTTTGCTGACGATGTTGGACAAGATCACTACTCCCACGTCTCATTTGGAAATCCTGCTGCGCTTCCATGTGTCCATCATAGCTTCCCATGCTAGAAGCACTCTGAGTTCTCCCATGAGGAATTGAGCTGTTGCTTCTCTCCAACATGTTGTGCACATCCTCCACACCAGAGAAGGAGCTCTTGGCACTGGAAGGTCTTGGTGTTTGGCTCGGACGAGCCATAGAACCATGGTAGGAGAGGCTGCTGTGACTACGAGGTTTGACTTGCTGTCTCTCAAAATGACTTACTTTCTCCAGCACAGACATGCTACGCTCACTCTGGAAACTGCATTGGCTAGCAGTACTCTCAGGACTGATGCCTCGTTGAACCTCAGCAAGTGCATTCTCCAGTCTGGTCAGGGGGTGATCAAAGTCTTGACCTCTCTGCTGGAGAATACTAGAGTCACTGTAGTGCCTTGAAGGTTTGACTAGGTTGTCACTTCCTTGAGTTTGGACAAAGTTTCCTCTGTACGTTTGAGCAACTTGTCCCTGTGCAAGTTTCCCAGTGTGAAGTGGGTCTGGATGGATGTTTTGCTCATTGCATTTATTTTGTTCTTCATCTCGAGGCCTGTAGTTGTCGTATACTTCCATACCAAGAGTAAACCTTGGCCTCTCTCCTCTTGTTTGCACAGGGGTGTAAGGGTCCCTCCTCTCCTGGGGTACATATGGTGTTTGTGACTTCTGCACTTGTGGTTGCAAATGAGGCCGATAAAAAACAGGTTTAACTTGTGTGTCATCTTGCACTTTATCGGAGAGCTTAGGTTGTGATGAAACATAGGTTTGGACTGGGTTTGGGCTGGGAGAATTGCTTTGGTATCCATTTTCAAGGGTGACCCTGTCCTCTTTCACTGGTCCACCTAAGTGGTCACAGTGATGATTTTGCTTGCTCTCCTTGGCCAGTGCTGGGTAGACACTACCAGAGTTAGGGTTGCTGGTTGGGATTTGTGCAAAATGTGGCTCGGGTGGTGGAACAGGGTAGATGCTGGTGGGTAACATGAGGCGGCCAGGTGCGGCCTGAGGGCAACCTTGTTTGGGTTTGGTGGTGGGGCTACTTTCAGGGCTTTTTTCAATCACAGTGTGCAACTGACCTTCAGCTCCAAACGATGACTTTCCTGTTGCCACAGAACCACTTGAGTGATGCCAAGAACCCTTGTTAAGTGCCCGCTGTGAGCGAGCATGCTCAAGACTTGACCAAGAGTTGGGACGCTCATGGTTGCGAAATGCTGCATAACTGTCGCTGCGTAATGGAGGAGCTGGCGCCCCCTTTAGGTTCTCATAAGAGTGCCGGTTTTGAGCTGGATCCCAGACTGTCCCAACACTGTGGCGTTGTGAGCTGGTGGTGCTTCCACTGCTCCCACTGCTTCCACTACTACTGCTGCCACGATGACAGATCATGCCCGGGACATTCCCACTTCTAGACTGTGCTCTGCTGTCATTGGTTCTCATTAATGCTGCAGAGGTAATCTCATGCTCTTCAGACACACCCTGTTGGGGGTCGTACACGGTGCGTATGTAGCGTATATCGGCCTGTTGCATCCCTTCTCTCTGTGGAACATTCTCCATGGAATATGATCTCTCCTTGTTAAACGATGATGCCGTGGCAAGGTACTCTGGGATACTAGAGCTGGTCGAGAAGGAACTGTATGCAGAATCCCGCTTGCTGTGCAGGTGATCGATGCTGCTGGAGGATTTGGATGATGATAGTTGATAGCAGGAGCTATAGGCTGGGTGAGTGTGGTCTAGGCTCTCCATGCTGCCCCGGGAACTGTACTGATCTGGACTCTTCCTAAGGAATCCCGTCTCAAATCCTGATAGGTCTGTGGTGGAGGCACTGCAAGAAAAAACAAACATGAGTAATATACTATGAACATCACTGACCCAGCAATTTTTACTATAAAATCTATTAAATTAATCATGGTATATTGGCATGAGACAATGGACAAAACAACATGGAATGAAATACTGAAGTAATTCTGATCATTTTACTGGTGTGGGAAAAAAAAGATAAGAATATGCCTAAGAGCAATAATATTGTTTTACAGGGGTAATATATTGGCAGATTGAGATACTATTGTGGTTGTCGGTTTGAGCTAAATTAGTAGCTGTTGCAAACTTGGATATACATCAAAGACATCGATTTACTGATTCTTATAAAATAAGAACGGGCTTATAATCACAATTTCAGTTTGCTATCCCTGTGATTCAGTTATTTACCAGAAAGTATAAAGATTGTCTCTGATAAGAATAACTGTCACAATGCATTTGATGTTAATCATGTCTGGACTATTTATAACATAGCTGGTGTTGATTAAACTTATACTTCCTGTTCTCTCGTTCATGATAATGTGAGGATAATGTGACAAATCTACACTGTTAGATCTGTTACCAAACTTATCGACTGTGGGAATCTGCTACGTAAAGGTTGGAATCATGGTGGTGATGCCCTGGTTATGTGCCCTTGTATGGGTATGTGATTGCCGGACTCTGAAAGCTGGCATCAGACCACTGGTATTTCTGCTGGCATAATTAACATGATGTCACTGACCCATTGTCAACAGCTCAGCAGTCACCCCTCTAAGAACTAGATCAACCAATCACAGGTCAGTCCATCAAACAATGACCACCAGGTCTCAGGAAGTGGAACACTATTGGTGTAGCCCACGGTGACCATTGCCATGGGAACCTTTGGAGGGTTTGTTGAGGGAGTGTCATCTGAAAGAATGTTTTTGTTTTTCATTTGACTGTGCGTCAATGCTTTGCTTTCTGGTCCTCTTCAAACACTCTAAATGTTTTCCTTTCAGTGTCATCACTGATGGCCCTTGAACGTTCTGGTCTAAATACAGTGATAATGACCCAGATAACAAGCACACAAGGATTCTGAATGTTTGGGCAACTACATAAAATATGTCCTCTGCTTATGCTATGATCATACACAACAAGAAACCACCAACAGAAAGACAACAGAGCCATACCTGACCGAAATAATCAACATTTATATCTACTAACGGTCATGTTTATGGACTTTTTAAGCTGCTGATATATGCATATGCATCCATGTGCCACTGAAATAACCCTCAAGAGCTAATAATTTAAAATGCAAAGCTAATAAAAAGTGTAAAGATTGTCTCTGATAAGAATAACTGTCACAATGCATTTGATGTTAATCATGTCTGGACTATTTATAACATAGCTGGTGTTGATTAAACTTATACTTCCTGTTCTCTCGTCCATGATAATGTGAGGATAATGTGACCCAGATAACAAGCACACAAGGATTTTGAATGTTTGGGCAACTACATAAAATATGTCCTCTGCTTATGCTATGATCATACACAACAAGAAACCACCAACAGAAAGACAACAGAGCCATGCCTGACCGAAATAATCAACATTTATATCTACTAACGGTCATGTTTATGGACTTTTTAAGCTGCTGATATATGCATATGCATCCATGTGCCACTGAAATAACCCTCAAGAGCTAATAATTTAAAATGCAAAGCTAATAATAATTAAAAAAAAAAAAAATTGTGTATGTGATATACATATTTGTGTATCAAGAGGTTGCAACTTTAAGAAAATACCTCATGAAGCCAAATCAGGTGCTGCAACCCAAACAAAGCACACATATTATTCTCTCTTAAATTACTTCATGGTTGTCAGTGGATTATTGCTAAGCTGTGTTGGCAATTGCGTAGCTAGAAACTGTTAAAAATGTCATCTTCACTATTGTACCTTAGTCAAATCTGACATGCTATCCTTGTGAAACAGAGAAACAACCGATGAAGAAAGACAGAAAGAATGCAACATGGGAAATGAGATGGAAACAATCAAGGCTTGAAAATACTGTTATTTTCTTTGCTATTAAACAGAAACGGTTAGAGGCACCAACCAGACTGCAGGTGTATTTGTGTGTGAGGTGCACTGACCTGGAGTGGTAGCTCTGGTGCCAGGGGGTTCCCACACCACCCTGGGTGACTTGCATCATGCTGTCTGAGTCCTGAGGGCCCTCGCCCAGCTTCGTAGAATGCCAGGAATGAGGTCGAGATCCAGGCTCACTCCGTCTGGGAAAGAGTGATTCGAAGAAATGTAAAAATACATTTGCAGAATGCAACTCAAATGCTACAGCAAAAGCAGTTAGAATTAAAAAATAAATTAAATAAAATACAAAAACAAAAGTCAGAAATAGTTTAGTGATAAGTCAAAGTACTCTAATGTAAGCATAAAGCATGCATTATCTGGTGTAGTCAAGGACACTGAGGATAAAGGATCAAAACATCCCTAAAGAATGTGGCACTGCATTATAACCAGAATCTCACTGTGTAAACATCAGTAAATAGATACTTCCTAATCTAGCCACTGACAAATTGAACTCAACCAATATTTGGACTAAGAATTTAAGTTCTTAATTTATGTTGCAAATATTTATGTATTATAAACATCTATTCCTAAGAATGAGAAATAAAGTTCTGGGAAACTGGAAATGCATATCTATTTCTGGTTTTGGCACAGGGGGCTGAAGTATGTTTTTGAAACATGGCAAGAATGCCGGCATTGTTTAAAACAAAAACATTTTTGGATTCAAACTGTGTGGAACATAATGAATGTTTTTCATATAACGATCAGCAGACTGTCTGTGCCTACTGCTGCTCCAGACATTTGAACACAAACACACACACACACACACACACACACACACACACACACACACACACACACACACACACACACAAAAACACAAAAACACAAAAACGCTGCCAATTTGTGCCCAACCAGTCTGCTGACTGAAGTGACCTACTAAGGTATTTAATGATGGTGTGAGATCAGTAGCCAGAAAGACAAAGCCAGTAAGAGACTAAAGATCATGTTCAGTCAGCTGACTGGGATAATGTAGCACATACTGTACCTCTCTTAGTGATATTCTAGAATTGCAACATTTGGGTTTGACTTGGATCATTAAAGTTGTAGGACTTGTGTGTTGATTGTAGTGCAATTATATATCAATATGACTATTGGAAAAAATAAATAAATAAATAAATAAATAAATAAATATATATATATATATATATATATATATATATATATATATATATATATATATATATATATATATATAGTGTATATATTGACGTTATTATCTAAATATTAAACAAATAAGAAATATTATTATTATAATATCACTGTAAAATAAAAATAAAAAGATCATTGTTTGAGGAGCTGCGAATTCCTCCACAAAGCTGCACCTACATGATCACATTTCTCAGGACAATGAAGTATCTTAGCCTCCACACAGTTGTTTCCTTAACAACCCACTCCCTTGAACTTTGACCCTGCTCTGTGAAGACAGATCAGACATTGCATCTGCAGAACATCTGGCTTTTATGATATGTTGCTATGGAGGTAATTTTCTTACTGCTTTAACACACCCTCTTCCAAAGGGCCATTCCTTATGACCAGCCTAGATTTGGATAAGAACCTTTATAATGACTTCCATTTGAAATCAATGTTGAGCAAAGTAAAAGAACTGAGCAGACAACAGAAGACCGTTTTGACCACTTTATGATAGTTCAAACCGACTGTGGTTAAATCTGAGAGGGTAAACAGGAGACACTGATCCTGAAGTCCTGACGTACTTATCTAGATTCACAGTCGTTTCATCTAAGGAGGATAATTATGTTGCATTTTTAAAATAGTTGCTGTAATGATTAATCATATAGAGATTTTGGATTTGTGCCATGCATTACCTGCTCAACAGGAAGTTACTCATATATATCGCAATTTGAATAAACAGGGTTTTCATCATTAACTAAAACTACAACTATTAAAAAGTTTTTGTTAATTGAAATAGAGCTGAAATAAAATACAAATATTCGATGAAAAACAAAACAAAAACTAGAAACACTGTCTTGGCAACTAATTGAAATAAGTTTAAGGCCCCGTTTACACTAGTGCGCTTTCATTTTAAAATGCATAACTTTTGCTATGGTTACGGTTGTTTACACTACCCCGGCCTTTTTGGACCTCGAAAACGGAGACTTTCGAAAACGCTGCAGAGCCTTTTTTAGTGTTTCAGTATAAGCGGACCAAAATTCGCTCTGCGTATCCTTGAACACAGTGTAAACAAATTACATGGAGACTGAACTGCGATCTCTTCTGGCTTTGTTGTCATTTTTAGCAGCCATTGTACAGTTAAACTCAGATTTTTTTTTAATACTGCAGCTACCTACATGCGAAAGAGGCAACTGTTTACACTTGTATGCGTATGCCCAGTGTGCGTGAACGGTCAAGTGACGTGTTTTCAGTCTGAAGCGCTATGGAAACGCCAGTGTAGACGAGGATCGTTAGTGTAAACGGGGCCTAGTGGCGCTTTTCCACTGTGTGGTACGACTCGTCTCGCTTTACTTTCGGTTTGCTTTTCCACTGCAGTTTAGTACTGCTTCAAAGTGGGTGGGATTATAGACTGATCGTGTAGTCGCGCTGCCTCTACTGCCGTGGATCCGCTCCTCGTCTATTGACCATGATACAGCCATTTGTTTTTTCAAGTTGCGTGTGGTGGTCATTTAAAGCAAGTTGTTTAAAAAAAGTTGCGCGAACAAATGATACTGCAGTGGCTGTTACTGACTATTTATATCTAGCGGGTTTGGTGTCTCATGTTTCAAATCCAATGACACTTCTCTCTGACCAATCAGTGATCTGCAGTATATATACACGTCACATTTCATATCAGTACAGCTCGCTTGGAACCTCCACCGAGGTGGTACCATTTAAGTGAGCCGAACTGTGCCGTACCGAGCCGTACCATGCAATGGAAAAGCACCACAAAATTACTAACTACAAAAAACCTAAACTAAGGCCCCGTTTACACTAGTTCATTTTTTTTTTTTTAAACGAAAACGATCCTCATCTACACTGGCTTTTCCACAGCTTTTCAGGAACATGTCACATGACCGTTCATGCACACTGGGCATGAGCGTACAAGTGTAAACAGCTGCCTCTTGCGCATATAGGTAGCTGCAGTATTAAAAAAAGAATGTTTAACTGCACAATGACAGCTAAAAAAGACAGGAAAGATTGAAGTTTAGTCTCCATGTTATTTTTTTACAGTCGTCAAGGATACCCAGAGTTTTCAAAAGTCTCAGTTTTGGTCTGTTTACACTGAAATGCAACCCCGGCGTTTTCAAACTAAAACGGGTTCTGCAGCGTTTTCAAAGTCACAGTAGAAAAGTTTTAAAAAGAAAACGCACTAGTGTAAACAGGGCCTAAAACTAAAACTGAAATAAAAATAAATCAAACCTAAATAGTAATATTTAAAAAAAAACTGAAAAAATTTGACTTAACAAATTTACAAAAACTTAATTATTAAAATGAAAACTGAAAATATAAAAATAAAATCTAATAAAAAATATTAAGAAATACTATAATAGTATATGCATAGTATAAATGAACACTGATTTAAGGCTACAAGTAAAATGACTGCTAGAATTAGAAATGTAATTAGAATTAGATATGAAATCCTATTCAGGGCCATAGAATATTTTGGGTTACACTTTATTTTACAGTGCCGTAGTTACATTGTAATTACTCAAATAAGTACTGAGTACTATTAATTAACTACATGTACTTACTATACAGTTACAGTTAGGGTTAGTTACTTGTAATTATGCATAATTTACTGTTATTACTATAGTAAGTACATGTAGCAACGCGTAACTACGGCGTTGTAAAATAAAGTGTTACCATTTTTTGTCCATATAATGAAAGACAAAAATATTTTATGGACAAAAAAAAAATACAGGGATTTTCCAAAATGGTCCACAAAAGAAAAAGTCATACAGGCTTGGGGTTAATAAATCATGACAGGATTTTAAATTCTGCCTGAACTATCCCTTTATCTCGGCAGGTTTATAAAGCAAGTTGTCAAGTTAAAGCATGTCAAAGGCCTTCCTCAAACCAGGAGACTGGTTACCATTACCTGACCTGCAATCTGCAACCTGTTATTCCCTTGCTATCCTCCCTTACTGAACACTCAGCAATTACCTTGCAGTAAGTCTCAGCACTTTGGTGATGAGTCCAGTGGCCAGACCATTGACGCTAGTCTCCGACGGAGTCTTGCACAGCGCCCCGTCCGACCGCCCAAGATTTGATTTCTGCTTCCTCCGCAGCTTTTTGCGGTAAAAGGCCCCGAGCAGCTCCATGTTGTCCTTCGCAGTCTCCCGATAAACTGAGAGTAAAACGAGCGGTGGTTGGAAGGGTTGGCGGGGCGCAGCTCGACGACACAAAGATCGCTAAAACACGCAATTATGAGTCATTAAAATTACACGATAAGAGCTATAATAAACATCCTGCCCGCGGCAGCACTGGGCGCTCGGGACAAACATATTTAAAAAATGAAGATAGAAGGAGGACAAAGGGGAGGAAAAAGCTTCCTTCGTGAGATTGGATATTAGAAAGTGTATATAAGAAAGTCAGAAAATAATATAACGCAACATGCCGACAGTTAGGAGCAAATGTGAACACATGATAGCATGCGTTCATAACATCAAACAAAGACTGCTCTTTGTGTGCATCTTCCTCTCTTCCTTTCTTTTTCTCCCTCTTCGTCATCATGATCATCCACGTGATCCCAGACAAGTCAACAAGCCCATCCATGCCCAGAGGGCATTATGGGAACAGGAAGGCCATAGTTAGGGTGTGTCGCAGGGTTGCTTTCATATGCTGGTGACAGCCGTCTCCGGGCCTGCAGGGAATATGTGCAGGTGTAATAGCACAGGTGTCTTCACCTGTCCGCAAAATAAGGCCACTGGACGTGTGCACTGTGTTGACATATTGCTCAGTTTACCCTTGCGTGCACCAGAAGAACCTGAGGTTTCTTTCACGAATACATCACAGAGTAACGACACCCGAGTACAATAACTGTGGATTTCCGTGGCATCCCATTGTTCCCAGGAGAGTCCCTTCTCGCCACACTCTCATAGTAACCTGACTCTAAGGGAATCCAAAGGGTATGACCCAAAAAAAAAAAAAACCAAAACCATCTCTCTCGAGCCTTCTCGTCGCCTGCCCGGCTGGGCCAGACTGCAAAGGGTGTGTCCCGCTGCAGAAACCTTATCTGATCCCTGGGAACATGGCTCGTCAACTACACTAATCTGTTTGATCTGAAAGGAAACTGAAATTGGAGAATTGGATTAGACTGGAATGGGGGTGTTTGTACGGCGGGGTTTGAGAGGAAAATGGAGATGAATGCTAAATACTGTCTGTCTGGTGTAGCTCTGATTGCTGTAATCACAGAGAGGTGTGTGTGTGTGTGATGGAAATGGATATAGTCAGTGATAGAGCAGGTCACAGGCTGCATCCCCCAAAAGTTTTTTTATTTGAAATTGTTTGAAAATGTAATTTATTCCTATGATCAAAGTCTTCAGTGTCACATGATCCTTCAGAAATCATTCTAATATGCTGATTTGCTGCTCAAGAAACAATTCTTATCATTATCAGCTGCTTTGCTGCTTAATAATTTTGTGGAATCTATGAAACATTTTTTTTTTTTCAGGATTCTTTAATGAATAGAAAGTTCAAAGGAACAGCATTTATTTGAAATATATATATATATATATATATATATATATATATATATATATATATATATATATATATTGGATCAATTTAATGCATCCTTGCTGAATAAAAGTAATAATTTCTTTTAAAAAATAAATCTTACTGACCCCAAACCTCTGAACATATTGTTTGCATCTGCATGTGTTTGCAACATACTAAATGCATTATTTTAAAATGTATCATTGCTCAAAAGTGAAGTGTGCAAAATTCACACATTAATTAAATTAAAAAGTCAGAAAAGAAATAACACAAACTCTACGCTTTCTGTAGCACAAGGGTTTATGGTCCAAAAACCATACATAAACCCAACGGAAACTGTACACTGCATAAAATAAAACAAATAGATACATAAAAATCTTAGTCAGTATTTATGTTTTGTTTTGCAGTAAAAATATCTAAGCATCTTTAAAACAAGGACAAAATTACGTAAGATCTTATTTTCAGAGAAATCTAACAAAATTTAGTGAGGTTTATGCTTTAAAAATAAATAAAACAAAACCAATAGCAAAACAAGTTTATATTTCTAATATAAGTTCAAAATGCGTGACCAGTGGTATACTGCTGTTAGAGAATGTGCCCACGTGTTTAGATGAATATGTTAATGTGTGTTGCGTGCTTTCCTCTCAATAACAAAATAAACAATAAAATGACAGCAGCGAGAAAAAAGCAGTTAAGAAAGCATCTGATATTAAAGGTGCCATCGAATTGAAAATTGAATTTATCTTGGCATAGTTAAATAACATGAGTTCAGTACATGGAAATGACATACAGTGAGTCTCAAACTCCATTATTTCCTCATTCTTATACAAATCTCATTTGTTTAAAAGACCTCAGAAGAACAGGTGAATCTCAACATAACACAGACTGTAACGTAACAGTCGGGATCATTAATATGTACGCCCCCAATATTTGCATATGCCAGCTCATGTTCAAGCATTAGACAAGGGCAGCCAGTATTAACGTCTGGATCTGTGCACAGCTGAATCAGACTAGGTAAGCAAGCAAGGACGATAGCGAAAAATGGCAGATGGAGCAATAAAAACTGACATGATCCATGATATCATGATATTTTTAGTGATATTTGTAAATTGTCTTTCTAAATGTTTTGTTAGCATGTTGCTAATGTACTGTTAAATGTGGTTAAAGTTACCATCGTTTCTTACTGTATTCACGGAGACAAGAGCCGGCGCTATTTTCATTATTAAACACTTGCAGTCTGTATAATGCATAAACACAACTTCATTCTTTATAAATCTCTCCAACAGTGTAGTATTAGCCGTTAGCCACGGAGCACTATCAAACTCATTCAGAATCAAATGTAAACATCCAAATAAACACTGTACTTACGTGATTAGACATGCTGCATGACGAACACTTTGTAAAGATCCATTTTGAGGGTTATATTAGCTGTGTGAACTTTGTTTATGCAGTGATAGAGTCGAGAGCTTGGGAGGGGTGGAGAGCGCGCAATTTAAAAGGGCCGCAGCATGAATCGGCGCATTTCTAATTATGCCTCAAAATAGGCAGTTAAAAAAATTAATTAAAAAAAATCTATGGGGTATTTTGAGCTGCAACTTCAGAGGTACATTCAGGGGACACCTTAGACTTATATTACATCTCGTAAAAAAACGTTTGATGGCACCTTTAATACAGCACTTTATACAATAGACTGATTTAAAGCAATCAGCTTTACAGTTTTAAACAAAAATCAGTGTCAGTGTCTCTTTCAATAAGAACTACAACTTTATTTTCTACTATAAAGCGGCTCTCCAGTTTGTTCATATTTTTACTCGCGGACGTCCGACCTCGACAACTGAGCTCCGCCTTTATTGACATGGTCATTATGTGTCATTATGTGACCATAACCGCTCGTTATGGTCACATAATCATCATGGACCAATGGTAGTATGAGGTGTTTTCCAGCCAGAGCAAACTTTTCAAACTCCCAAAACGAACTCCAGGCGAACTTTGTTTTAGCCTGATTTTGTTTGAAATGATATAATACCAGTTCATACCAGTTCTTTGATTTCGCTTGAAGTATACTGGGGCCTCTACATCTCATGACATAAGTGAAGCAACTGTCTTCTTCTATCCTCCATCCACCTTCGCTTAAATCATAAGATGGAGGGAATACAGAGAAGATCACGCTCACCCTTCTTATGACCCCACAGGAGACCCCATGAACCCTCAAACGGAGTGTAGTAGAGTTCTTTAAACTAACACGGTTCATCAGACTGAAGATATCCAGGGGGAGACGGGTTATGTTATTAATGCATGTCACTGTGGGATTATGGGAAATCCTACCTCTGAGTGTGCGAATAACATTGGAATGTTCACAATCCAGGAACATGGATGAAAAACACACATGACAGATGAACTGCAAGTGAACTAGATGTTATTAACGTCCTAAAAGAAGATTCTTCAAAGAAGCAATTACAGCATTATGGAGAATCCAAGCGATTGAGAAAGTTAGGAGAGGGAATTTAAGATGAGGAATTTTTAATTGTTGTCCCAAGATACTTTAGACTCACTTCCTGTAAACATTCCATGAATGTCTCAATGCATGTGTACGATAACACGTACACACATGTAAATAATTTCTCTAAACTGTTGGGTCGGCCTAACGCTATTGTCTTGGATTCGTCTATGTAATTACATTATCTTTTACACAACAAACATCTCAAATCCATCAAATCACCAATGAAAACTTCAATAACTGCAGAAAAAGCATCTAAACATATATTTTTTTCTTTCAGGTCTTGTGTAGCTTTACAACGTCTATGATATTTGGAGCCCAAAGATGAGTGGACCATCCAAAACTAAGACTCAAACTAGGTAATCTCAAAAAGCTCGTCTAGGGGGGTTGAACATGACAACTGAACACAGAAAAAATGAAAAAAAAAAAAAATTCAATATCTGTTTACTTGAGAGGGGAGGGAAATATTGTGCATGCTATCTGTCTTTGTGTCTCTGGAGTGACCAGCGCGCCATCTGTCGGACCAATGAAATCTACTGGATGCAAAATAAATGACCTTTTTCATGTATTAATGTGTTTGAAATGACAGTGCATTGTATATTAAACTGGATATATTAAAGCTTTACATTGACACTACAGTTCAAAAGTTTGAAAGATTTTTTTAAAAAGTCTCTACCTTATGTCATTTACTTGATCAAAAATACAGTAAAAACAGTAATACTGTGAAATATTATTACAATAAAATAACTGTTTAAATACATTTTAAAATCCATTTTATTACTCTAGTCTTGATATGCTGCTCAAGAAACATTTCTTATTATTATCAATGTTGAAAACACGATTCTGTATAAATTGAGAATAAAGATTTTTTTTTGTTTCAAACCGAAATTATCCCACGATTCTGAACAGACAGCTAAACAAAATAACATGATTTTTATTAGAGCTTCTGACAAAATATTAATTGCTGAATGTTTAATTAATTTGAATTATCATTATTTATTTATTTTTTTTAAAATCAGTTTGAATGAATGATTCCTAAATACTTCAATTGTTTCATTACTGGATTAATCATTTTTGAATGAATCTCTTGAATGAATGATTCAATGACAAATAATTTTTTAAAAGTCACTTATCGCCACCTACTGGTGTAACAATGTCATTGATACAATCTTTATTTAAAGTGCCAATTACTCTCAAAGAGTGATTTGCTCTTTTTTGATCACTTCTGTAGACATCAGTGTTTCTATCCGAACTATAAACTTTTATCCTGGTACTTCTTTGTTCAGTTGAATATTTAAATGTTGAATCTCTCTGGATTAGTGGCAGTGTGAACGCAGATCTGAATGTCCTGGTATGATTTTGTTCAAGGTTTATTAGACACAGGCGAAGCATTGCCATTTAGTAATAAGATCGCGTGGGTGTTTGAATTGAGATTGTGATTTTTTTTAACGATTAATCATGCAGCTCTAGTGTACAGTATATTGGAGTATATTGGATCCATGCATTGGGTCTTAAAGTGACAGCAAGCCTAATATGTCTGCTGTGGTCTGTTTTTAATGTTAATCAAACAAAAAAGGACAAAGCAAAAATATCACACTGCTCTTGACTGAATAACTTTTGAAACTTTAATAAGGATTAATCTAGGTTTAATTTATACAAACTTTTGGTATCATAACTGGCTGTTTTTGCAAAAACAGTTTAATCGCCGGTAGAAAAATATTTATGGAGGTAAATTTTCTTAAGTGGCAAAAAGGTAGTTTTAGGCCCTGTATATATATATTATATATATATATATATATATATATATATATATATATATATATATATATATATATATATATATATATATATATATATTATATTATATTATATTATATTATATTATATTATATATATATACACATACACACACACACACACACATACATACACACACAGTCAAAAAGAAATTTATTCAGACATTTTTGATATATTTTTACTAGTGGATGCAGGACACAATTTTTTCTGACACAGTTTAACTCTGAGATCTTGTCATATTTTATTACCAGTCTTTTAAACTATAGAACTATAGTGAATAAACTTTATTAATGAATGAAATGTTCAAGGTGTCTGAATAAATTTTGGTTTGACTGTGTGTATTATATATATACACACACACACACACACACACATACACACACACACACACACACACACACACACACACACACAGGTGCTGGTCATATAATTAGAATATCATAAAAAAAGTTCATTTTTTTACTGTCAATTATTTTAAAAAATTAAACTTTCATATATTCTACATTCCCTACATGTAAAGTAAAACATTTCAAAAGTTTTTTTTTTTTTTTTTTTTTTTTTTAATTTTGATGATTACAGCGTACAGCTCATGAAAGTCCAAAATCCAGTATCTCAAAATATTAGAATATTTCCTAAGATCAATCAAAAAATGGATTTTCAAAACAGAAAAGTTCAAGTTCTTTAAAGTATGTTCATTTGTACACTCAATACTTGGTCGGCAGCACATATTACAGCAAATGACTTGCTCCTAGCACAAATTACAGCATCAATGAAGTGTGGCATGGAAGTGATCAGCCTGTGGCACTGCTGAGGCACTATTGAACCTTCAGATCATCTGTATATTGTTGGATCGACTGTTTCTCATCTTTCTCTTGAAAATATCCCATAGATTCAGGGGTCCTGCATGTTGGCTGGCCAATAAAACACAGTAATATCATGGTCAGCAAACCACTTGGAAGTGGTTTTTGCACTGTGGGCAGGTGCTAAAGTCCTGCTGGAAAAGGAAATTAGCATCTCCATAAAGGTTGTCAGCAGATGGAAGCATAAAGTGCTCCAAAATCTCCTGGAAGATGGCTGCATTGACTTTGCACTTGATAAAACACAAATCATTACTAACTTCAGAAACTTCCCACTAGACTTCAAGGAGCTTGGATTCTGTGCCTCTCCAGTCTTCTTTCAGACTTTCAACATGAAATGCAAAATTAATTTTTATCTGAAAAGAGGACTTTCGACCACTGTTCACTGTGTAACGAAATGTAGCGGTTATTAATCAATTTATGGATGAAATATGAATATAATAATTCATAAGGTTATGAATAAATTATGATTCATATATCGACCCAACGGGGAATTAAACTTATATTGTGAATCAATTACAACGAATTGCAATCAATTACATATAGTTCTGGTTTAATAATTATTTAGAGAAACTGTTCGTTTGTCCAGCAAACTAAGTCCCTCACAGAGTTATTCTCTGGCCGTGAAAATAACTTGCATCAAAGCATAAAGCGATCGAAAAGCGTTAAAGTGACTTGGTTTTCAGCTGAAAGAACAAACAGAACAATCGAGCATGAATAACGTTTTAATATATGCAAACTACGAATACAGAGGTTATACATCTAAATATATATACAAGAAAATACACACCTATGTACAAGAATAGAAGTAGAGAAGGAAAGAGAGAAGGCAAGTAGCAAACTCACAACCAGTCCTAAGCCAGCACGGAAATCAGTTTCATCATCTAAGATTGAGAAACGGCAGTATACTTGCATTGGTTGCGTGTGTCGAATTTCAGGTTAGCGCTGGTGCAGTTCGTTGGCTTCCTCCGTTCAGCGGGAAGGTTTGAACTGAGGACGAGAGTGAGTTTCGCTGGAAGATGGCGATCCCGAAGCTGAGCGCGATGACAGCGTGTGGTCACCGGAGAGGTCCGGGAAAAACGTGCACGAGATGCTCGTGAGACAATCGGGAGAGAACACACAAGAAATTGTGCGTCTTTGCTTTTATGACAGATAAGCCGACACACCTCCTTGAGGTGGGGTAGCCAATAACATGGGTGCAAAGTTGGCGGGAAAGCTTTCCCATTGTTTGGCCTCACGACTTAATCCAATGATTTATGACTACCAGATCAGATCTCCAAACGGAGTGTGTTCTTCACAGTATCATTAAACACATAGAAAAATACATTTGTCCGTTTGGTGACATGTCTCAATGAATAGCTCGAGTTCGGAGCTTTGAAACGAGATCAAACTCGATAGGTCAGAAAGGCATAGGAGAGAAGTTATGGTTTACAGACAAAATTATATCATTAAAATGCACACTAGCACAAATACACTCATTTAAACACTAGGAAACATGCATACGCCCTAAAATATATGAAATATATATTTCAGCATAGTGGTGCTCTATATATATATATATATATATATATATATATATATATATATATATATATATATTGAGTTAAAAGTGTATGTTTGTGTGTTTCTGTATGTGTGTCTGTGTGTGTGTGTTTTTGTGTGTGCCAGTGTGTGTGGGTGCTGGAATGTGGATCTGGCCCGTAGTCCACATGAGGGGCCCCTTTGATGTCCTAAGAGCAAGGAAATTGGGCCTGCTGTGTTAACTCGGAGGGCCACAAAGGTGTCAAGTGGGCTCATCTTTAGTAGACAGTTCGGAGCCGATTTAGTGATTAAGAAACAAAGTTCATCAGGTTAAAAGCGTTCTGAAAACTCCAAAGTTTATTGATTATCCTGATACGTGTGCATACGCTACAGATTCCCCCTTTCGGCCAACGAAGTTCCTGTGCGGACTTCGTTGGATGGTAGCCAAGTTCGATGGCACATGGATCCGGATGGTCACGCAGCAGGTGGTTCCTACTGGTCCTTGAGGGAGAGCAGATAAGCACCTGTCCATGGATTCTTGCATCCCTTTGATCCCTTGGGATAGGATGAAGGCCAGGCCCAGGGCGAGTGCGTACTTGATTGCCATGGAGAGGCAACGGATTGTGTTGGCAGCAGTCCAAGCTCGGGCTCTAGGTGAGCTGGTCAGGACAGGCAGTCGTGAGAGTGCTTGGAGGGCTGCATCAATGGGAGTACGGTCACTTAGCTGGGACCCCCCTTTGTCAATCCTCAGTTCCATTCCTGGATCTAAGGTGTGATGGTGATCCCTGGGGGAAGATGGGATTTCCAGTTCTGACTGGTCCTCTTTGCTTGAGAGACAGTGCACTGCCAGATGGCTGTGATAAAGGATGGAACTCAGGGGTACCTGGATCCTCTTACTTGGATTGGGCAGGCTGACATGAGTGGCGGTGTTGTGCTGATTGTAGATTACGATGGCAGCATGAGTGGGGGTGTGGATGAGCAGTCGATCACCCACAGTCTCGGCTTGTGTTCCGATAACTGGGGTGCGAGGCTTGGCCGGGCAGCGTGTGTCGCTGGTCATGGGCTGCAACCGGCCCATTCCTTCAGTGTGGTTTCTGAGGAAGAGCTGGTTTGGGCAGAAGTACTGAAAGTCTTTGGTGAAACTACACCTGCGAAAGTGGGGAGCCGGGCACAGCCGTGGGTTGCTGTTGTGGTAGGCTACCGCAACTGAGGTGTGTTTCTTGGCATGGGTGTTACGTTGCCGCCACCTGACATTGACCGTGTCTTTGGGTCTGCCAGTAGCAAAGTCCAGCACAGTTTGTGTAGGATACTGAGGAATCCTATTCATAGCCACTCTGTCCATAGAGAAGCTAATTTCTCGCAGCAGGTCTGTCAACAGAGCTATAACCAGCTGATTTTGGGCAAAGTCATTCTGGAGGACTGTAAACAGTTGCTTCCTTGAGTTCGCAGTTTGGATCAGCAGGAAACTGTGAGTGCGGAGAACCACCGCAATACCTTTCCAGGATTTGCAGGTGGTTTGCAGGGTTTGGCTCTGTGTTGCGAGTTGCTTTCTCAGTTGTAGGCGGAGCTTGTTGTGATGCTGATGAGGGGAGCAGGCTGTGATGAGACTCAAGTCTCCTGGTTGGTACAGATGCAACGGCAGTGGCACCTGCCGTGCCATCAGTAGTTCTGTGGGGAACACCTGAGTTGACTCCTGTACGGTGTCTGTGATGGCCATGAGCATCAGAGGAGGTTTTACCGTCCAGTCTTTCTGGTCAACTGACCGTGGAAATGTGATTCCTCGGTTTTGCAGTGAAGCTCGGTGCTTTGCGTTTGCAGTCTGGACATGACGGTAAACTTGACATCCTCTGGCGTGCTCTGCCACATCTTGCTGCATGCTGGGCCAGTGCGCCACTTGTTTTAATGTCTCGTCCGTAGTTCTGGTGCCATGGTGTTTGGCACATGGTGTGTCGTGGGTGTATATCAGTTCACCCCCCTTTTGGCCCTGTGGCAGTACAAGCTTTGGCGCTGTGAAGACATCAGGGACATACTTTAGAAAGTTTATTCCCACACGCAGCATGTGGTCGGTCTCGTGCAGTCGTTTGTTGCTAGGGGCCGCCGTGGGACCAGATGCCGGGAACGGGAGGTTGGAGGGGTCTGAGTGGTGGTACAAAACATTTCGAATGGAAATGTTGGAAAGTTTGGTTGTCAGTGGCAGTGGCAGTAAGGTGGGAAATGTTGCAGGAACAGTCCGCTGGCTGCGGGTTGTTGTTGCCACACTAAGGGTGGGTGAATGGGGTGGGTGTGACCATAGCTTGTTATGCAGTGTGCCAGTCTTGGCAAGGGCATTAGTTTGGTCGTTCACACCTTTGTCACGCCCTGGTTGCTTCAAGCATCTTTTCACCTTTTCCCAGTAAACGATCATGTCGTGTGCTTCGGTGAGGTGATCACGTGTCTGGAACATGTGTTGATGTTTCACCTGCTTGTTGCATTCAGTCTTGAAACCAGTTTGTTTCCAGCCCAGAAGATGGCATGTGAAACAAGGTCTGGCAAAGTGTGAGTCTGTGCACATGAGTTCCCTGATGTTATGAGCTGAGGAGACGTGAAGGGTTTTGAGGGTAGCTGCTGCTTCACCATATTGACATGACTGGGGACCCCACCTGCTGTTCTGTGGTTGGCAGGGTTGGTTTCTTAACCATCGTACCCCTGCATTTGCCTGTGGGATGCCCTCATGGTTGTAGGAACGTCCATCGACGTAGGCCGTGGGCATTCCTTGGCACGCATTCTCTTTGAGGTATCTGTGACAGGCTGGTCGCTGTTGTTGGGGTACCAGTATCTGAAGTGTCAACGCTGGTGTGCTGTTATAGCAGTTTTGACAGGCAGCTGAATCTCCGCTCCGTGCAGACTTGTGCTTTCTGGCACGTTGTGGCAGTGGCACCTGCTGGTTCAGCCTCCTGAAGTCGCTGGTGGGTCGCCACTTGCTGTCTGGTTTGACAATGGACCAGGTAGGGGCTGAATAGGTGCTGTTGCATGGGCAGATAACACCTTTTCCTTCTGTTGAATGAACAACCTCCTGTACTGGTTCATGTGGGGCGATGTGACCTTCGTACTGCCTGATTAAGGTGGGAGGAGCATTTGGGTGTGTTGCACTATGCACTGTGTGAAGTTTAGTGAGACCACAGCATAAAAGGTCTTTGTCAAATGTCACTTTGAATTTGTGCAAGACGTTTCTGAGTTTTTGACAGTCTGCATCATTCTTTAGCGCACTTGCATCTTTCTGGATCTGTTGGCCTTTAGGCTCAAACCTTGGGAAGGGCTCCTCTGTTGTGGTGTTAGCTGTCAGGTTGGCTGTCAGAGGTGCAGCGCTTTCCTGAGTTTCACAGGCAGGCTGGTTAGCGACTGTGGGTACTGCAAGGTGTTTGTCCTCCATCAGCTCCGTTCTGTGCACCTGTTCTGTGGGTACCAGTTTGATGGAAGTGATGGAGATGCTCTTGAAGGATGCTGTGAAACTTGTGTTGCTTAAGCTTCCTTCTGGGACCATGGCAGCTGGTATTAAGTTAATGACTGTTAACTTGCGTTCAAAGTCATAGGGGCCGTGGTCCATTATCCATTCTAGATGGTGGGCTTTGGGAATGCTGATGTCTGTGACCATGCATTCGTTGAGCCAGCTGTGAACTACGTAGGGTGACACTTCAGTTAGCGGTGTGGCTTTTAGAGCAAGTCCAAGTTCCACGCCTTCAGGTGACAGTGTGAAGGAGCCCAGCATGTGGCTTAGGGTTTGACCACATTGCCTGTTGAGCCAAACAGCACCCCCTTTGGTGTAAGGTGGTACTACAATTTCCTGTATGTTGATCCAAACAGCACCCCCTTTGGTGTAAGGTGGTACTACAGGTTCCTATATGTTGATCAGGATGCAGACCTGTTGGATAGTCTGGCCTGACAGGAAGTTGGCAGTGTTGACAGGAACAACAGGAAGCTGTACAGTCATAGGGGCCCACAACAACTCACTTGCACTGTCCGTATGAGCATTAGAGTGCATCAGGAGGTCTGGAAGGACCAGGAAGTGATGGGTAAAATGCCGGTTGTTCCATTTGAAGTTCAAAACGCAGATGTCCATGACAGTCATCATGGTTGGCAGACGAAAGTCTAGTGGAAAGTGTGTTTGCTTGTTGACAAATGGGAGGTCCGGTGTTCCTTCACTGAGAGCACTTAACAGCGTGTGGCTGAAGGCTGAGTTGTCTGCCCACAGTGTGAGAATAATGTCTGTTGTAGTTACATCATTCAGCTGTGAGTCTGTCGTGACCTTGGAGCAGAGAGAGTTACAGTCTATGGTGAGTTGAAGTACGCCGGGTGGCAACCTTGAACTGTGCTCTGAGCCGGGGTTCCCGCGGTTAGCTGGGAGATTTCCCGCGACCTCTGTGACCTGACCGTCTGGCTCAGGTGGTCTGGGTGACTGGGAAGGCAGAAGTTCACACACTTGAGCCCAGATTTTCAGCGGTCTGGCGTTCAATAAGGGCTCAAAACAGTCTAGCGGGTCTTTGTGGGTGAAACAGAGAAACGTGTCCATTTGCGCTACGCACACAGGAGGTACCAGGCTCACTCGACCAATGGTGTGGTGCATGGGAGCTGTGTGTTCAAGGTGGACCTCATTTGGACTGTGAGACTGCACATTCAGCTCACATCTTTGTGACTTGAGAGTCTGGCTTTGTCTTTCAGCTTCATTTCTCAGTCTTTCAAAAAGGTGAGGACAGGTTTCTGGGCAGTGATCGGAGTCTGGGTAACTGGTTGGAATTTCTACAGTCTTTTTAGACGCAGTTCTCTGCTTGGCTTGAGCTTCGTCGACCAAGTCTCGCGGCTGCTGAATAGACATGCTGCTTGAGCAGGCCAAGGCTGCCAGATGATCACTCACCGCAGGGTGCAGCTCTCGGAGAAGCAGAGGGTTGAAGATGAAATCTTCCTCCGTTGCTGGCTGGTTACGTGCTCCGTAGTACCCTCTTTGCATTCGGCTGTAGAAAGTGTATGGGTTATTCAGTCTGCCCCGTTTTAGGTCCATGGCAGCAGGGAGCCCTTGATCTGATGCAGGGTCAGAAAGCTTTTGGATCAGAACCTGTCGCAGGTGCTGGCAGTTGGATGTGACAGCTGCTGGCGAAGGTTCTTGGCCGTTGGACGTTTTGGGCAGTGGACTTTTAACCCCATTTGGAATTAGGGCTTCTTGACTGGTTAGGGGAAACTCGGTGATGTGTGTTTCCCCTCCCATGCCACTTTTCAGTACTCTGTAACCAGTGTCAAGTTCATTCACATAGTCTCTTTGTTGTTTCGGAGCCATAACTCCTTTCTGGGCCTGTTTAAGATGATTTTCACAGGTCAGGGCTTTAGTGTGTCTGTCTTTCAGCTTAGTCTCTGCTTTGGCTAGGGGAGCTTCGCTGTGTTGGAGTTTTCCAGTCAGTTTTCTACGCTCCACCTCCAGGTGGAGCTCTGCAAGGGCTTTTTGAAGTCTTTGCAGCTCCTCCTGCAGCTCGGGTTTGGATTCGTCCGCTGTCCAACGCTGGTTCTGGGTCTCGACAAGTCGCTGATCGTGGTGACGATGAATCTGGGCCTGATTCCTCCGGGCGTCCTCCGCCTGGAGCTTGAGGTTGTGGGCGATGGCTCGGATGACTCTCGCCCACTCTTTGTAGCTCGGCATTGGATCGTGGGCCATTAGTCGATTCAGGTTGTCGTCCAGCTGCTCGTTGCTTAGGTGCTGGGGATCCACAGCGTCGTTGGGCAGGATCGTGCTGGTCAGGGAGCCCAACCCGGTCTTGAGTCCGTCCCCATGGGTGCTGGGGCTGGCTGCTCTGAACACGTTAGCTTGCTGTTGGCGAGAGAAAGACAGCACAAACAGAACCAATGCAAGCACGCGCAGGGCTAACGACTTATAATAATGCATGATTATATAATTCTTTGGTTTGGTTCCAGTTAACTGGTGCAGACAGTTAGTGGAATGTAGGCTAGACACTTAATTGTCGATAGCCAAAAGGACCACGCGGGTCAATTTGTGTGGGTGAGTGCCGGATTTGAATAAAGATTTTGACAGGCGGTAGCCCTAAGAGTCCTTTGATGACTCTCGCTGCTCGGTCGTCTATCTATTACTCAGTTTTCCGTGATGGCTCTCACAGGCTCTGCTTTTACATGAACTGAAAGAAACAAACACAGTAGAGAAGCAAAACAGAACAGGGTGGATGCAATTAAATGAGAAATAGAGCAGTAAACAAATAGAAAGGAATAAAAATAGAATCGCAATAAACTAAAACAGAAGGGCTAGAGGGGAGAAGTGAAACTTAAACTTCCTATTCCAGCTGGGTTTATGACGGTGTCAGGCGAGTGCACGGTTGCGTCATAAAACCTAGAGGGATGGTATGGATCGAGAGCATAAGGGTTGGCCCGCACCTGAGTAATTGAAGAATATGTAATATTCTGTGGCTTTCAATTAGGTGAAATGACTGTATGTCACTAATTTAGGCCTGGGTGAATTGTGGGTGCTCAGATAAGAACTCAATGGCAGGCAACCTTTCCTCGACGTTCAAACACTCTACTGCGGTGTCCGTGGCCACTTGTCCCCTTTGTAACACGGTGCAACCTCTCAAACAGGGAACACCAGTACAATTGCGCACTTCGGTAAGGTATTTGCGCCAACGGCCCGAGTGACCAGTCAAGATTGAGTTTTCCCTGAACTCAGAGTCTGTCCCCTTTACGGGCAGTTACTCCAAACGGGCGGTTCTGTCGTGCAGAAGCCTGAGCAGGGAAATTAAACAAAATTGCCGCTTGTTGTCACCCCGGGTCTCGTTGCCTCCCTGTACCTGATACACAACTCGCTGATGTCCTTGCGTGTTGCCCGTGATACGAGGTCAGAATGTCCACGATTCACACACGGTTAGTGTAAGAAGCGCCAGGCCAGGCAGCTCCACTCACTGGAACTCACTGGGGCGACTGTCAACTCGCCACCCGGCGGTGAAGGGCCTTATCTGCAAGTGCACAAACAGTCAGGTAAACACGACTTAATTGTAAATTTAAAACTCAATTTAAATCTTGTTTAAATAGAATTTAAATAATTAAGTGTGCAGGATAAAAGAGTAGGGGTCTAAAATGAACTAGCTGGAAGCAGAACAAAAGTGAAAATAAAATAAAACAAAAACAAATCAGATGCACTTGATTCAAATTTGAATTAAACTCTGTTCAATTAAATTTAAATGAGTGAATAGAATAACAGGATGGGAAAAAGCGAAAAGAGGATAACTCAGAGGCACTTGATTCAAATTTGAATTGAACTTGTTCAATTAAATTTAAATGAGTGCATAGAATAACAGAATGGGAGAAAGAAAAGAGAAAGCCTTCCCTATTTGCAGATTTTTCCTAAAGAGAATTGCTTGTTGATAGCAAAATGCCAACTGATTGACACTACTTAATTTTAAAATTGAATTAAATGTTATTTAATTAAATTCAAAATAAGTGTATGAAATAAGGGAGGCTTGGGTGTGCGTGAATATTATTGCCAGCCAATAACACACAGGACCCATAACTAAGAGTGAATAAAATAAAACATTAAGTAATAAAAGGGAATGAATTTCCAAAGTAAAACTAAAGAAATAACTTGAGAGAGAGAAAAGACAAAAAGGGAATGGATGAAATAACACAAAGTAGAATAAAAATAAAATAAATAAACTGAAATAAAATAGAGTAGATCTGTGAATACAGGAAAAAGAATACAAGGGAAAAGAGAATTGACTTATCTGGTAGTGTCCACCAGGGCGCACTCTCAGAAAGTGAATTCCCTTGTTGGAAGGGAAACAATTTAAATTAAAAGTTTAAACGTGTTTAAATTAAATTTAAATCAGTAAACCACATTCCAACAATGATCGGAAAGCATAACCACCAAAAGCAAATTACTTTTACAACTCCCCGCAGTATAGAGAAGCAAAAGATAACTTGGAGATAATTTCAGTTCAAAGTATGGAGCGGCTTTAACTCAGAACGTCCACGCGGTGGCGTCACTGAGTCCACACAACCAATAAGTAGGGAGGGGTGGCACACCTGAGCAGACTGCCCTCTGGCGTCTGGTCAGAGTTACTGCATCCCCTTTCTTTAATTCGTGATATAAAACGAGCGCTTTGTGGGGTTCTGACCCTTACGCTGTTTTAACTGCACGGTCACGATTACAACTATAGAACCTCAGCGGATTCTTTCATAAATATATGTGTACCGTTTTACTCACGGGTACACAACTCTGGGAATCAGTCCCTTTGGTGCAAACTTTAATGCACGCGAATATGTAACGCTTGCGGGATTCCTTCGCCGCGGGTTACAAATCAACATTGGATCAGAATGTTGATATAGCTCCAAATTTTACACATCAATCGATAAACCAGGTGAACTGCTCTCCGATTAGATTTGTAAGTGGGGTCACGTGTTTGGGTAGCTAGGCCAAACGGCGTAACCCAGGAGCGCCAGCTATATTATGAATTTTTGGACGACACAAATAATTCAGATAAATAGTGGCAAATATAATGAGGCCTTAAGAGATTTAGTGGGAATATTCGCCACTATACTCGTTTCAAAACGCGTTGAATACGATTCAATTCGTTAATTCAAGCGGAAATTAATATTCAAAACTGTAACTTACTGCAAAGATTGTCGTCCTTCACAGATACGAGCTTGAAATATCAATGGACTGCAGTGTATTTCACGGTCAACCAAGGCTATGCCTGCAGTGTTTCTAGACACAAACAGCAGCTTGTTAACGGTGCGTAGTGAGGACCCGTGCGTCTTCTCACTGAATAAAGCGCGCATGTAAGTTAAATCATACAAAATTATTCTACATTGCTCTTTTACCGAAAACCAAGTTTAAAACGTTGCTCGCGAATCCTCCACCAAATAATATGTAACGAAATGTAGCGGTTATTAATCAATTTATGGATGAAATATGAATATAATAATTCATAAGGTTATGAATAAATTATGATTCATATATCGACCCAACGGGGAATTAAACTTATATTGTGAATCAATTACAACGAATTGTAATCAATTACATATAGTTCTGGTTTAATAATTATTTAGAGAAACTGTTCGTTTGTCCAGCAAACTAAGTCCCTCACAGAATATTATAAACAGAGTTATTCTCTGGCCGTGAAAATAACTTGCATCAAAGCATAAAGCGATCGAAAAGCGTTAAAGTGACTTGGTTTTCAGCTGAAAGAACAAACAGAACAATCGAGCATGAATAACGTTTTAATATATGCAAACTACGAATACAGAGGTTATCCATCTAAATATATATACAAGAAAATACACACCTATGTACAAGAATAGAAGTAGAGAAGGAAAGAGAAAAGGCAAGTAGCAAACTCACAACCAGTCCTAAGCCAGCACGGAAATCAGTTTCATCATCTAAGATTGAGAAACGGCAGTATACTTGCATTGGTTGCGTGTGTCGAATTTCAGGTTAGCGCTGGTGCAGTTCGTTGGCTTCCTCCGTTCAGCGGGAAGGTTTGAACTGAGGACGAGAGTGAGTTTCGCTGGAAGATGGCGATCCCGAAGCTGAGCGCGATGACAGCGTGTGGTCACCGGAGAGGTCCGGGAAAAACGTGCACGAGATGCTCGTGAGACAATCGGGAGAGAACACACAAGAAATTGTGCGTCTTTGCTTTTATGACAGATAAGCCGACACACCTCCTTGAGGTGGGGTAGCCAATAACATGGGTGCAAAGTTGGCGGGAAAGCTTTCCCATTGTTTGGCCTCACGACTTAATCCAATGATTTATGACTACCAGATCAGATCTCCAAACTTAGTGTGTTCTTCACAGTATCATTAAACACATAGAAAAATACATTTGTCCGTTTGGTGACATGTCTCAATGAATAGCTCGAGTCCGGAGCTTTGAAACGAGATCAAACTCGATAGGTCAGAAAGGCATAGGAGAGAAGTTATGGTTTACAGACAAAATTATATCATTAAAATGCACACTAGCACAAATACACTCATTTAAACACTAGGAAACATGCATACGCCCTAAAATATATGAAATATATATTTCAGCATAGTGGTGCTATATATATATATATATATATATATATATATATATATATATATATATATATATATATATATATATATATATATATATATATGCAGTTAAAAGTGTATGTTTGTGTGTTTCTGTATGTGTGTCTGTGTGTGTGTGCTTTTGTGTGTGCCAGTGTGTGTGGGTGCTGGAATGTGGATCTGGCCCGTAGTCCACATGAGGGGCCCCTTTGATGTCCTAAGAGCAAGGAAATTGGGCCTGCTGTGTTAACTCGGAGGGCCACAAAGGTGTCAAGTGGGCTCATCTTTAGTAGACAGTTCGGAGCCGATTTAGTGATTAAGAAACAAAGTTCATCAGGTTAAAAGCGTTCTGAAAACTCCAAAGTTTATTGATTATCCTGATACGTGTGCATACGCTACAACTGTCCAGTTATTTTTCTCCTTAGCCCAGGTAAGTTGCTTCTGACATTGTTTCTGTTTCAGAAGTGGCTTGGTAGTCCTTTACCTTTAGATGTCTGAGTGTGGTGACTCTTGATGTGCTGACTCCGGCTTCATTTGACTCATTGTGAAGCTCTCCCAAGTGTCTGAATCGGCTTTACTTGACAGTATTCTCAAGCTTGTGGTCATCCCTATTGCTTGTGCACCTTTGCCTACCCAATTTCTTCCTTCTAGTCAACTTTGCATTTAATATACTTTGATACATCACTCTGTAAACAGCCACCACATTCAGTAATGACCATCTGTGACTTACTCTCTTTGTGGAGGGTGTCATTGATTGTCTCCTGGACCATTGCCAAGTCAGCAGTCTTCCCCATTAGTGTGGTTTCAAAGAACAAGAGATACCTGGAATTTATACTGTAGGCATGGTCATTTAATGAAACTCAAATGTAAATATTATAATATTTTGAGATACTGGATTTTGGACTTTCTAATGAAAGCTAATGCTGTATGCTCTAATCAACAAATAAAAAAAAAAAAAAAAACTCTTTACTGTGACTTTTGATCAGTTTAATGCATCCTTCCTCAATAAAAGTATTAATTTCTTTAAAAAAAAAAAAATCTTTTGAAGGGTAGTGTACTTCTGAAAATAATGTGTGTGATGCTTGGCAGTGCAAAAAGTGCCACCATGATGGTGGACACAACAACTGCCTGATGCAAAATGGGTCTCTAAATTTGGCTTGGGTCCCTTTGCCCATCATGTCCACATCAAGCTTGTCAACATCATGAGACCTATCCATTACAGCCTTATTCGGATGAAAGTGAGATTTTGTATCAGGTCGTATAGCTATTCTGTAAATATCTGTACACAGTGCTCCAGGTTTATTTACACACAGAAAGAAAGGAAAAGAGAGAAACTAGAAAAAAGGATTTTTCTTTGGCATGCAAGACAACAGCACAATCTTGCCCATCTCCGAAAATCCCCCTAAAAGCCTGTAAACAACTCAGTAATGGTGCATTTACAGAGATGTGATACAATGACAGTCACACCTAACATGACCGTCAGGAAAAACATAAACCCAAATCCACTTCAGCACTTCTTTTTCCTTTAACAGACACGTTCATTTCCTGTTTCCCGTAGATAAAAAAATAGAAGTGAGGTTCTGTTTCCTGAGAATTTCCTCTGATGAATGATCTCATGTGTGCAGATCAGGGTTATTACAGTTAACTAAAATATATATATTTTTTTACTTGAAATAAAATAAATGTTAATAAAATATAAAAACTCAAATAATTTATTTCAGCAAGTGGCCAAGGAAATATTACTCATTTTCATTTAGTTTACCTAAAATGACTAAAACTGAAATAAAATTAATAAAACCTATATAAACATATAAAAAAAAGACAAAAAAGGACAAAAAAAACTTATTTAAATAAATTATTTAAAAAAAATCTAATTATTAATAAAAACTATAATGGTATGTTAAAGGTAACACTGGTGCAGACCAAACACAAAGATGAACACACCTGTTTTTGATGCGTAGTTTTACTCCTCCGCTGCATCTGCCGTCTCTGGAAGGAGTGAGAGGACGCGGGTCAGAACAGCAAGGACCTGGACAACACTCTCTACAAACACAAACAGAAGTTTAGGTTAGAAATTTGCTCTTTATAAATCACAGACAGTTTTCAAGGAAAACAGAACAGGTTTTTCAAAATAAAACATGATCAAATGTCTGTACCTAATAAAAACTTCCTGCTAGGTTTACCCAGAACATTTAAATAAAACAACAAGAACTTGTTCAAAGATTATGACATCACAACCATGAGCTTATTAGGTTAAAAACAGGTCAACAAAAAGTGTGTTCGCATATGAATGCTCCCTAAGAAATGCATGTAATGGATATGACTAAACAGGGCTTGACTAGTTGATTTTAAAAATATGTTATTTTGCACAACCCTAGTCTAGACAGTATAAGCTCACTGGTTACTTTGTAGATGATGCGTATCTGTTTGTCTTTAGATGATGTCAATGTTGGTCAGTGATTGAGAAAATTCTCATTTAAAAGTCCACGTGTATTGTGTATTGTGTGCATGTTTGGGATTGACTCAGTTCAAATGCCGTGTTGTAGTGGCCGTATTTGACAAAGGAGGCACCAGCTGGTCCATTCACCACATGCTCACATGGATGTCATACACAGAGAGTTCTATTAACCACAAGACAAGATACAGTAAAGGCAAGTCTAAAGGCAAAGACAGTTTTACTGCTTTGAAGTAAAAGTGTGCACGCACACACACACACACACACACACACACACACACACACACACACACACACACACATTATATTATATAATTATATATATATTATATATATATATTTTATATATATATATATATATATATATATATATATATATATATATATATATATATATATATACACACCCACGGCAAAAAATGGTCTACTACATGTGACAAACAAATAATGTGTGATTTTTAACAGTATCTTTATTTATTGAAATTAATTTTAATTACATAGCATATTACATTTAATTACATACTAATATTATGCATTATTATGCATTGTAAATTATGCAAAATTACAGCATTTAAATGGTTCACCTTTTCCTATGTTCTCCTTGCTGTCATATAGTGTCTCTCTCAGTGAATGGGACACAGATTTTACTAGTAAAATTTATATAATCAATAATATATATATCAAATAATGTTCTTAGTCTCTTCTTCCTGTGGGGGAGACTATAATAATTTACTATGAATTAAATGGAAATCAAATTAAATACATTTTATTGTGTAACCAAAATACAATAATGCCCAAAAGAAAAAAACTTAGCGTGTGAATTTTAATTATAAACAAGCCCGAAATACACAGGTACTCTTATTTTGAAATATCTTTACTATTGCAGGCTGATCCTTCAGATTCTTACGGTAACACTTTACAATAACAGTACATGAATAACCATGAACTAATACATAAATTAATAGTTACTTCAACATGAACTCATGATTAGTTAAGATATGAACTAATGAAGAGTGATCCTTAACTACGACAGGAGTCATAGGGATTCATGCATGAAAACAGCAACCTTAACTACGCGTTAATACATGTTTGTTAATTAATGCATTAATTAACATTTAGGGGTAAACTAAATAAATCAACCTCCATAAGAGTAAACAAGAAGTACTCTGAATTTGAATTAAACGTGATTTAATACTGTCATAATTTACACTGTAATATCATAATCTGCCATCTGCAGCTTTGTGACAAATAATTGCAATGGCACATGATTATTTAGCCATTAATTACATAGATCTGTCTAGTCAAATGTGGAAAATAGACTAACTACCACTATTAAATTTAATTTGATCTAAACTGTTTTCTGATTTTTATAGTTCATTTACATTTAGTCATAGCTAAATAGTCATAGGCCTAGTTTATTCCCGGAACTAAAGTATGTAGGGTTTGTTTCTGGCGGGACACTCATTAGTGGCGCACGCTAGGAGTTCTCTTGGTGCGTTTGTTGTGTTGCTGGCATTTTAAACTAATAAATGTTGACTGCTTTGGTAAGCCGAATTAATAATTAAAGACATATTTACATGTATGTTTTATTGGGGTTTTCAGGAGGTTATGTGCAGTTATTAACTGTATTTGTATTTTTGTCATTTAAATGTATATGCTTTGATTAGCATTAGCTTGTGGACGCTCGCGATTTTACATGTAAATGTGCCTTATGTGTGTCTTTACAGGTATGTTTATGGCTTGCTTTCAAGTCCATATATGTTTAATTATATAAATAAAAGTAAAATACAAATACTTTTTATTTTATTTTATTTGTACCGGGGTGTAAAGGAATAAGGATGGCACTCTATAGTGTTTATTCATATATTAGTTAATGATGTGTGATATGTGCATCATGTCATGACTTTACTTGAGGGGGCACAATCATAATTAACTCATTATTAACTAAGCATATACTAACATCAACTAATGGTTTGTTAATGTATACTTATGTCATGACTTTACTTGAGGGGGCACAATCATAATTAACTCATTATTAACTAAGCATATACTAACATCAACTAATGGTTTGTTAATGTATACTTATGTCATGACTTTACTTGAGGGGGCACATCATACTTAATTCACTGTTAACAACTTACCAAATTCAGCTCATGATTATCATTAACTTACTATCAAATACACTGTACTAACACAACTATATGAGTATTCAGCCCAGTTAAGTGATGTTGTGTGACTTTTCAAAAAGTCAGAGAATGGAGGTACAGTATGATCACGGCCTGCGTCTGGATGGAGAGTGAACTTCTGAATCTGATCCCAGCAAACGCTCCCTGACCTTAGTTCATGTTTCCTGTTTGGTTATTTTTTCGGGAACCGATTCCTAAGGAACTGATGTAAGTCACAGTAGTTTAGTTTGATAGGAAAGAATATCACAAAACATGTTAAGACCTTTTAAGATAAATAGTGTATTTAGTATTTTATATGTTTGATAAGGAGGATAAGTGAAAATAATGGCAAACTAATCATGTGCCTTTCAGTGATGTTTATAATGAAGCTGCTGATGTCAGTAGTTTAAATTCTGACAATAATAAATTGTTTAAATTTATTTCAAAGTCCAAATATGTATTATTCCTTCTTAAAGAGACTGTTTGATTTAGTTTACCCTAAATGTTAATTAATGCATTAATTATCAAACATGTATTAACGCATAGTCAAGGCTTCTGTTTTCATGCATGAATCCCTGACTCCTGTCGTAGTTAAGGATCACTCTTCATTAGTTCATATCTTAACTAATCTTGAGTTCATGTTGAAGTAACTATTAACTCAGGTATTAGTTCATGGTTATTCATGTACTGTTATTGTAAAGTGTTACCATTCTTACAACCGTATAACACATTTTATTAAAAGGCTATGAAGTAGACTTTTTAATAATTTATCAACTTGAGTTCATTAGCAATCGCTTGACATAAATCTGCACTTTTCATTGATTGAAGTGAAGTGATGATGCGTTGAAGCGCTGTTGCGCGAGCATGTAGAACGCACAACAGCGCCCCCTTGTGACTTTGCAAAATGCAGCGCCCGTGGGAATGTCAGCGGGAGTAAACAGTTCTGACACATAATGGGCAGGTATGAAACGACTAGTTAATCGATTGCTAATGGTTTCATTATCTTACGTGGATATAAAAGTATAAAAGGATAAAAATAATAAAAGCAAAAATGTGTCTCCAAATATACTTGGGCGGCCGTTATTATGCGTGGGCGGCCCGCCCAAGTAAAGTCTATGTGTGGGAAGCACTGATATATATATATATATATATATATATATATATATATATATATATATATACACACATACATATATATAATCGTGTTTTTACCGCCATTATTCACATACCCAATACTATGTTTATATGACTTGTGCATTATATTCCAATCACATTTGAGAGCTACGACAAAGAGGATTATCAGTTAAATTTAATGTTATCAGAGAAATTGTAGCATATAGTTGTGTGGAACACTATTACAATGTGGTAAAAGCCACAGTCACTCTTCTTCATTGCATGAAAAAAACAGAATAAACATTTTTAAAAACATTTAAGAAACAAAAAAACAAAACATCATACAGGTTTGGATCAACATGAGGGTTGATGGCAGAATTGTCATTTTCACTGAACTGTTCCTTTAAGAAAAAAAAAGGTTCTTTATTGGCATTGATGGTTCCATTAAGAACCCTTTGACATCCATGGAAACTTTCCATTCCACAAAAGGTTCTTTATAGTGCAAAAGGTTCTTTAGATTATTAAAATATTCTTCAGACTAAAAAACATGGTTCTTCTATGGCATTGCTGTGAAAACCTCCTCTTGGAAGCTTTCTTTTTAAGAGTGTACTGGTTATTCTGAAGCATTGAGACACAAGTATACACACTCGTTTTCCTCCCAAAGTTCATTTTCTCGCTGTTGTAAGGAAGTTGAGGGAGGTCAAATCAGCTTCCTGGTTTTGTTCAACGTCACAGGGATAGAGAGAAGCAGACAGAGGGAGGTAGTTCATAGCAGGTGACTTGTTTTAATGTTTCTGCATGAATGACTGTGGCATTATGATATCAGGTCAGTGTATCCACAGCGACAAAGAAACATGTTGATGTAGATGTTTCTATTTGTTTTTAAGATCGGCCTAAACATTTAAATGGTGACTTTTATACATTCAGTAATAAAGCACATATGAAGTACATGAACATGCAATGGCCTATAGTCACAGTGGGTATATCAAAAATGCTTTTTGTAGCCGACTAATACGTTTTTTTCCACAGTTGAAACAATGATTGATTGATTAATGTTACATATGACATGATATGGATTTCAGTCAATTGTACTGAATCTTTCAACATACCTTCAGTATTCATTCATCCTACATCCATTCATGTTTATTTCGTGTTGTAAAGCGGAAGAAAAGCGACTAGTTTGCAGGTATGAGAGACTGCTGTAGTCACATTGACTATTTTAACAATGTCTTTACTAACTTTTTGGGCCTTGAAAATTGTAATAATGTTGGAGTCTATGTGGGTGGACAAAAAGCTCTCCGATTTCATAAAAAATATCTTCATTAGTGTTCAGAAGATGAACGAAAGTCGTACGGGTTTGTACTAACCCTAAAAAAAAAAAAAAGTATTAGGCTCTTTCAAAACAAAATGACCCTTTTTATAAACAGAATGCTTATTTGTTGTTTACGAAGCATTTTATGTGACAAGTGCTTTAAAGACCATTTCATAAACTGCAACTCCAAGAGCTTAGACAGCAAAACAGCAGCCCTCCCTCCATCTCACTGAGGAATGGTGCGAGAGAGAAACACGTAATGTTGACACATCATTCCTATAGTTAGTCTCTCTTTTTAAAAGCTTTCTGAAAGCTTTAACACGCACCTAATAAAAGACAACAAGATGTTCCAAACAAACCCAACATAAACTTTTACTTAAAGAGACAGTTCGGGAAAAAAATAAAAAGCATTAATTTTCTCACACTCACGTCATTCCAAAACCAGAATGACTTTCTTTCTAGCATGGGACATTAAAAAAAAAAAAAAAAAAACACGTATAATATGATTCATTCATTGTGTGAAAAAGAGCCGTTTTTGGATCGACATGAGCGTGAGAAATGCTATCCCTTTAAAAGTGAACAGCATGTCACATACCTCTCTTCTTTCTGTTTTAAAACTTGATTTATCACTCTTTCTTCAGAAGGGTGTGATCAGCCTGACTGCTGTAAGTATGCTTTGGCTCTGAGCTGTTTCAGAAAAGACAATCTTCTAATAATGTCTCTATTAATCACTTCAAGCGGCCTGTGAAATGTAATTTATTGGCGCATAGAGTCTTAATATACCATCTCTTATCACATTAACAATCCATGAATTAGATCCCAGCGTCTGCATCTCTAAACTCTTCTGCTCAAATGCTCCAGCATTCCTTGCATACCTGCCCCCTGGAGGACCTTGGTGGTCACCATAGAGACGTGACCACCATGCAACTTCCTGTAAACCTACCAAGCTGCTCAGAGATACACTACCATTCAAAGGCCATTCAAGGATGCATTAAAGTTCATCAAAGAAATATGTAAAGAGCATACACAGTAAAATCCCCAGAGTTAAATCAACTCTGCTAAGAGTACATTTGGTCCCTCTCTAAATAGTGTTAAAATAACACTGAAGCAGAGCAACAATGCACTTTGGCGACCACACAGCAACACCCTAGCACCCTCCATCAACCTCCTGAATTACCTAAAAGTAATACAAGTACAGGGTCAAATTACAGGGTCAATTTGCTTCATTAGTGTTAATTTGTAAAGACATAATTGGCAGATATCTTTTTTAAGAAGTAGCTCTTTTGAACTTCATACAAAGGAAAATTAATCTCACTGACCAGTGAATACACTGAGGAGTTCAAATTCCACGTTACTGTTGTCATCCTGTGTGTGTGTGTGTGAGTGTGTGTGTAAATATTCCATGCCACCCACACGCTTGACCCTTTCTTCACAGATCTGACCTCTCTTGTTTTTAAGCATCTTGAGTGAAACGCATCCAACCACGACATCAATCACCCATGCAATAATAAACGCTGAGTACAGCCGAACTCTCTGCAGTGCACAAGATGAACAAACACGTTACTGAACAGAGACAGTCGCGTAGAGGGGGGTCGAAGAAGACCACCAGCGCTTCAACAATTCAAATGCTTGTCACACCCTGATCTATCATAAGACTGGAAGATCAGAGATAGTTCACCCATACATGAAAATTATCCCGTGATTTACTCACCCTCAAGCCATCCCTAGGTGTATATGACCATCTTCTTTCAGACGAACACAATCAGAGATATATTTAAAAATATCCTTGCTCTCCAAAGATTTATAATGGCAGTGAATGGGGGGACTGTTTTGAAGACAAAAATAAACGCATCTATCCATCCATCATAAATATAAAACATACGGCTCCACAGGGTTAATAAAGGCTTTCTGAAATGAAGTGAGTTTTTGTAAGAAAAATATCCATTTTTAAAACTTTATGATGAATGGATGCATTTATTTTTGTCTTCAAAATACCTCCCCCCCATCCCCATCCCCACTGATTTTTGTGGAGAAATACATGAAATTTTGCAGAATAGATTAAACATGGTAAATGGAGCCAAAATGCAATGCTTTTATTAATAGCTGAATATTTTAGCAATTAAAATGCAACTGCAATGGGCAAAGGATTTATATGACACATCTGCAGGTGCATATTATATATATATATATATATATATATATATATATGGAAAAATGAATATCTTTAACCTTCATTCTGACTGAAATTACACAATTTTAAGGGCTGGCTCCTTTAGGGGTTGTCAGTAAATGGCCATGGCATGTGACGTATCAACAGTATCAACGCCCACTCGGTACTGCACATGAGAAAGTGTTTTGAAAACATTATCCATATAAAACTATCATTTACAGACAAAAGGCATTATGAAATTGTTTACCTATGAAACTGTTAATTGTTTACTACAACGATCTGCAGTCAAATTCTCAGAACAAACATATATATTCCAACACGATCCACGAAGCCATTAAAAACTAATTCACTTGTTCCAGACACTGGGATCTTTCTGAAGTCTCTACATAAATGAGCAAACGTTCTTTTACACTTCTATTTGTACGGGCATCTGTATACTGTATCAAGTGTAGACAGCATCAGTAATTACAATGGGTTTTATTTGCCATCCTGTGTAAGCAAGTGTCAGCTGTTATGCGATTGAATGCCAGTGGGTGGGGCCTAAAGGGGGTCGCACACCGGACGCGTAGCTCGGCGCCGCGCAGCGTCGCGCCACGTCTTTAAAATTCGAACGCATTGTTTTCTAAGAGAGTACGCACACCGGCGGCGACATTCGGTGCCTGTCTGCGGCGCCCAGCAACGACTCAGGAAGTTGTTTAAAATCCTGCCACGCCACAGAGCGCCATGTATATTGTTTTACATTAAATGTATATTATATTTCTCTCAAATCGTCGTTAATGTACTCTGACTTCACCCTATGCTGCAAGATACATCAGTTTCACATTCTAAGTTTAACAGCTTGAATAGAGTCTAAAAATGTATAATATACATAGCATTTTCTTTCCTTTTGCTTTGTTGTGCCATTTTTCCATGTACACTAACCTCAGTGCGAAATACTAAAGCATAGGCATGTAACGTTCCCCTGTTGAAGTAAAACACTCCCATTGTGCAGCTCTTCTATCAGGAGTCGAGTCAAAATTGAGCTCGCGCGGCCGGTGTGCGATACCTGTGAGTTGTCAGAGACGCGACGCTGCGCGGCGCCGAGCTTCGCGTCCGGTGTGCGACCCCCTTAAGGTGCAATGATGTCTACTCATCGATGTCTTGCTCTGGAGGCAGGCATATGCAAATTTGTTTGCCCGTGTGATGTCACAAATCCCACAAACAAGCCTTTTTTGGAGCTTGATTAAATAAATGCTTTGTTTATAACGAGGAGGACGCTTTAAGATATGAAACTTGCAGGTTGGTTTAATGGTACAAAGACCTCTTATATGTCAGAAAATCAAGGCAAATTTGATTTCTCATGTCATGACACTTTTAATTAAAAAAGCTTTTTTTTTTTTTTTCACAGGGTTTGTGTCCTGAGTTGCACTTTAAGCATACTTAAAATCTGGAAAACAAGGGGACGTTCCATTTAAGACATACCATTCTCCTTGAACACACCCTTCACCTGCATTTAGAGACTCTGTGAAAGTGTTTAAAGCTAAACCAGCTTTACCCGCTGCAGGAATGCTATTAACAGGCAAGAGAACGAATGCCTGGGACAGAGAGAGAGGGAACAAAGAAATGAAAGAATTTGTTTTGACAGATCACGTGAAGAAAAAAGAATGACAGAAAAGTCAAATATTTTTTACTTTAATAATGCTGGCATTTATATGTGCAACTAGAAATCTGATATTAGTGCTGATCAGGTTATTTGTTCTTGAGTAAAAGAATATAATCTATTCTCCCTAAACAAAAGATGAAGAGCTGACCTTTCTCTGTATCTGATAAACATATTCGATATAATCTGAATAGATTTTGTTTTGCTTATGCAAAACAGTGTCTAGCATAATATTTAAATAAGTTTTTGTTGTTGTTGTTTTTTTAACATAAGACAGCCAACAAGAATAACCTAGCAACTGCATAGTGACGTGATAAACAAAACTTGCATCGTGGTGGCAACCCTTTGCACAGCATGAACCATTCACACTGGCTCTCAATCACTAATAACTGCATAAAAAAAAATGTTGAAAATATACAGCAGATTCACAAAAATGTTTTTGCAAACATGAATTTGTTCTCATCATCACTCAAATCTGAAAATTATTCCAAATGGTATTTCAACTGCATAGCCATTTGTCAAACTCTGCAAACATCATTACGCTCTCTAAAGAAACTTGTTATTCAATTTCTAAAAACTGAATAATCTGGACTAATAAGCAATTTAAAATATTATTATTATTATGGTAAAATAGGAAGATATTATTAATAATATAATATATAAAACAATTATATAATAATTTATATATTGGACTGAATTTTAACTTACCATTTGGAATAATCTGGATTCATCAACAATTGCTATTAATAATATTAATTATTATTGTTATTATGCCTTCAAAACCTTCAAACTAAGTTTTAAAACTAAATTTCAAACTACTTCAAACTGAAAACCTTCAAACTTTCTTGTCAGGCTTTCTCAAGCTAACATAAAAGTTTATTTTGATTAACTTTATCTGGTTATAATATAATTATAGTAATACTATTAAATAAAATGATATTAATTTGAATGCTGAATCTGGATTCATCAACTATTTCTAATAATAATAAAAAATATAATATATCATAATACACTACTATTATTAGAGTTGTCAAAAGTACCGACTTCGGTACCTAGTCGGTACTGAAATTTTAAAAATGTGACACTTTGAGCGCTGTTGAGCGGATTCACAAACACCTCTGATTGGCCTTTGTGTTCATGGCTCATCAGATATGTCTGTTCTATGTCTATATATCTGCTTCAATGATCAACGCTGTAAAAACGTTGTAAATAGACATCAATAAAGCTCTTCACCAAGCACAGATACACATGGGAGCATTTGAAAGCAGGCATCTATCACGGACCAGTCTACGTTTAGGAATCCGCTCAACAGAGCTCAAAGCGTCACATTTTAAAAATGTCAGTAACGATAGGCACTGAAGTCGACACTTTTGACAACTCTAACTATTATTAATATAATTATATTTTATAATAATTACATTACTATTTATCATGGTCATTTATTAAATTTTTAAAAATGTATTTGATTTGAATTAGCTTTAAATGTTATCCTAAATTTAAGACCAAATTCAGGCATTTCATGCATGAAAGCATGAAAATGTTCATACAAAGGTTTTAAGCATGGTTAGTGAAGGAAACCCATTTTTAATGGAAAATATGACATTTAATTAGCATCTTCTGGGCTGTTGGAAGTTTCAGTTCATCTTCTCTGCATGCCTGCCCTCGGTCACTGAACACAACCCCTGAATGAAAGAATAAACCAGGAACCTGATATCAGGCGAGAACAGGAAGAGACAAAATACTCTGGCAGAGGAAGGGAACAAAGGGATACAGATGACAGATGATAAAAACAACAGCAGCTTTAAATGGAATATTCACTTTGAAGATTAAGCGTTCTTTACACTTTGAAGCCACACCAGAAGTTCAACAAAGCTTTTCTAATAAATTAAGTGACATCCAAACACGCTGACCTTTAGTGACGCCCTCTAAAAACAAACACGATAACCTGACTTAACTACATTGTGGATGAACACCTCTTTCTTTATCTCTTCTCTTTATCCTGCATTGGCTCCATCTTCTAGACTTTCTCTTGCTCTGTGTTTACAGTGACTTAAACACAGTCATAAAAACAATTCTCATTCCTTCATGAGTGTTTTGCGTTCTCTGGTCTTTGGACAATAAACCTCATATTTGGATCTAGATGCAGGTGCAAAACAACCAAAACAAAAGTTTGAAACAAAACGTTCCAGGCGAGTCAAAGAAACGTTTAAACCAATAATCTACCTTACGCTGCTCCAAACACATACAGTCATATGTTAAGTAAGTTCAGTAGACAAGACAATAGACAATAATAATTTACAGTAGTTTAAACAACAATCAAGTTACCCATTCGAAAATTTAGTTAGCTACACTTCTAGCTACTAATACAAAAAACAACACTGAACCTACTTAAAGGGGACCTATATTGCCCCTTTTACAAGATGTAATATAAGTCTCTGGTGTCCCCAGAATGTGTCTGTGAAGTTTCAGCTCAAAATACCCCACAGATAATTTATTATAGCTTGTCAAATTTGCCTCTATTTAGGTTTGAGCAAAAACACAGTTTTTTGTGTGTCCCTTAAAATGCAAATGAGCTGCTGCTCCCACCACCTTTCCAGAAGAGGGCGGAGCTTTAACAGCTCACGCATCGGTTGCTCAACAACAACAAAGCTGGAGAATCTCACGCAGACAAAATGAGGATTGTCAGTAACGGTGTTCAGCCTTACATTGTTCAAACTGGAGTCGACACTGATGGAGAGACTCAGGAAGAAATTACAACTTTTAGAATGAAACTGGATGTTTCTGAATGGTTAGTGGATGGTTATACATATCTATCTACATAAATGTATAAATGGAGTTGATTCAACTCATCCACTAGCATGTGCCGTCATGTTAATCTGTTGTGCAAATCCAGCATTGAATTGACCCTCGTTTGTGAAGCAGTCTGGCGTAAAATGACGGCATGATAACGACACGACTACAACAACTCTTCCTCTTCTCTAAAGCAGCCCAACATGGCCCTTTGTGTTCTCGGGGGTGGGGTTTATGTAAATGTTGGGGTTCATGATGTCACCAAAAAGGGAAGAAGCTCGTTGTAGTCCCCCAACTGTTTGTTGTAGTCCTTAAAAAGCGATTTCTGTAAAAGAAAATATCTCCCTTTACATTGAACTTTGTGCATCCTAACTTTGTAGATGTTGTTTATGCTCAAACAGCAACATTACACACTAACTAAACGTTAAAAAAGTGAAAGCATAATCAAGGAACCTTTTTAATACATTAGCTCATCCATGAACATGATTTCTGCCTGAGTCCTGTCAGATAGCTTTTCATCAGCTGTGGATGTGAAGACGACAACTCCCATGATTCCACACTCAATCACGGCGTCATCAAGCTATGCATTTGATACTGTTTTAAATAAGACACCTCCAGCGGTGAAACTCACATACTATGCCGTTAAAAGGATGAAAAATATTACTTTTAAATAAGAATATAAGAGATCAGATCGTATAATTTATCTGAGCAGTATTTATCTAACACAAACGTAATGAGAATGACCTCAGATGATAAAGTTAAATAAATGCATTTTACACCAAATACAACCTAAAAACTGACCTGAAAACAGTGACGAACAGCAGCATTTACTATTTATATGGCTGAATCATTTTTCGTAGTCTATTCAACAAACTCAACACAGACAAGCCTCTAATTTGCATATGGAAACAAGCATATGCAATTCTATGCAAAACAAAATGAAAATCTCACACAGAGCCACCACAACATGATCTAATTCATATATGCAATATTAGTGTTAAATATTTAGCCATATACACCTGGAAGCTGCACTCTAGTCAAACAAATTGTCAGGTAGTTGATATATAACATGAGATGAACTTTTGTTTCACAAGATCAAGGTTAAATTTATAAGGAAAACTGCATATTTTAGATGCTGTAACCGCTCACTATTTTTTTTAGCTTTTTACAGCTCACTTAATAGTCAAACAAAGTGACTGATGAAAATTTAATGGTACAAATATTCCATGTAATCGCAGAATTAATAATGTCGTAAAAACGGCATGCTTAGAAATTATAAAAGAATTCAAAAAATGTTGTTTTAAACAGGTTTCGATTGAGTCACTGCCAGATACCCGTTTATATATTGATATATAACTGTAGCATGATTTATTCCAAACAAAGACACATTGCTAGACACAGCAGTAAGATTATATAAACACAGAAAAGAAACAACTTCTACCTGTTTTTAAATGTACGTATGTGAATTGGATTACTGTACCTGCAATGTCAGTGTGCCTGTTTTTCCGAATTGCAAAAGTCTGTCGGAGCACAGACCTAAACCTAAACCTGCAGTCAAACATCCAGAGCAACAGGTAATAAATCCCAACTTCACTCATTCAGTTTTAAAAGAGACTGACTCCACATACTGCAGACGGACTCCACACTGTCAGGGGAAGAACAACATCTCTCTGTTGCTCGCTCTCAAACACGGGTGACACATCAGAGGCAAATGACTGCCGTCCTCTCAGCCAATCAGAGGAGCTGCAGGGCTGACTGAAAGCCACAGCGGTGATGTCATAGAGCAGGTTCCTCATGTCCTGCCTTCAGGCTAACACTCTCTCTCCTCTTGTTCTGCCACTTTCTCGTCCCTTTTCCTCATTCATGCTCATACTAATGGACATTTAAATATTTTTACCTGTGGTGACTCAGCCAGTTTCACAGGTGGGTGGCAAGGCAATATCTGAAAAGCCTCTTCGATTGCCCTTACAGGTGGGAATAAGGAAAACTCATCCTATTCCACACCTGTTTTGAATCCTAAACCCTGCATCTGTGTGTGGTGAGCTGACCGTCACCATAGAAACATACAAACCTTGACCACCACAAAGCATTCAGTTCAAATGAGGGGGGTGGGATTGGCTACAAATGTGTTGTGGAGGAGGGTGTTCACATCACAGATGGGAGTAAAATGTAATAAACAGCATCTGGGCTTGTTAGCTAGAAAAGCTCAAATTAAAGACTAAGATCTTTGCATCAGATGCCGCAGTCATGTGACTCTGACAATGTGTCCTAACTAGACATTTTCCAGCAACCACATCTAAACATCCTTGCCGAATTTACTTAAGCAAAATTGTTTTTAGTATGCTGAATATTCTGCTTTTATTTTTTTTAAAAACACCCTTTATTTATAATTAAAAATAAATTAAAAATCTTTAACGTTTATTTATGCTTAAATCAAGATTTTTTATATATTCTCTGACAAAGTCTTGCTTTTATGCTATATCTTTTAGTTACGGTTTAATTATGTTTAGATATTTTACTGGTAAATCAGACAAAATTTTATGTAGTGTAGCTATGTGCTACAAAATAAATGATTAAAAGAACAAAAAAAGAACAAAAACAAAACAGACAGACGATAGATAGATAGATAGATAGGTTAGATAGATAGGTTAGATAGACGGACAGACAGGTTGGATAGAAAAACACACATATAGATAAGATAGATAGAAAGATAGGCAGGTTAGATCGGAGGTCGGCAACCCGCGGCTCTTTAGCGCTCCCCTAGTTGCTCCCTGGAGCTTTTTCAAAAATGTATGAAAATTGAAAAATATTTTTTGTTTTCATATGGTTTCTGTAGGAGGACAAACATGACACATTATTAACGTTTTCCAATGCTGTAAAAATGTGTATTATATTAAATTTCAACATTTCTGTCAACGAAGATTTGCGTCATAGCCTGCGACACACGTTTCAGCGCGGTCACGAGGATATGCATCGACGTCACTTTCCCGCCGAAAGCGCGCTCCCTCAGCTGGACTGAGTGGCAAAAGAACGTGCTGCGTGACTGGATTTAATAGGGGAAACTGAGAAAACGCGAGTAAAACAAACGATTACACTAAAGGTTGGACTCAAAAGTGTTTCTTACAACTTGTCAAATAAACCTAATCCATGGATATTGACATACAGCCAGGAGTCGTGTTTCCTGACATTTATATGTGCCTGATTTCGACGCCGGGGAAACACATAAAGCAAATCTGCCTGTGAATATTTTATATAACTACAATATAGGTAGGTTTAAATCCGCGTAATCACTTATATATATCGTCATATTGTCCAGCCCTAATATATAGTTTTATAGTATAGTTTTTGTCAGTGTTTATTTTAAAACACACAATTATGAGATTGTAACGAGGTTAGTAGATATAGGAAGAAGGAGGCGGGAACCGGCGAACATTCAACAAAACTTTAATATAAAATAAACAAACAAAACGAAAGTAATGCCGGCAGACCCTCGAAGGACGTCTGCCGGCCACACAAACATAACAAAACATAAAATAAAGTCCAGGCCTGGTCCTCTCTCGTCCTTCATTGTAGTCGCTCCTCCTTTTATGCCTCCGGAGCTCCTCCGTGAGAGACTCGAGGCCGGCACGCCTCGCAGGTGACGCTCATTATCACTCGCGTCACCGGCCTCGCGCCGTTCCCTCACGGCTCTCGCCCGCCCTGCTCGTCACATACCCCCAACGCCCCTCGCAGGCCGGGGGGTACCTCCGAGACTGCGCTCTACTCCCCCCCGGGGCCTGTCTCGGCGGCCGCAGCACCTGGGGGTAAGGACAGACGAGACGAGAGAAAGGAGACGGAAGCAAGGGGAGCGACAGGACGAAAGAGGGGAGAGAGGAAAAAGAAAAAAAAATTCTTGGTCCGGTTCCCCGACACACTGCCGCTTGGTCCTCAGCCTGCCGAGAGGCTCTTCTTCGCGGTGCCATGCGGTGGCACTGGACGCTCGGTGGACGGCCCGATCCTCGACCGCCTCCTGGCGGCCGGCGATGGCTCCTCCGACTGAGGGCAGCCGGCAGCGAGTCCCCCGTTCCCTGCTCCTCCCCTTTATGGCGGACGGCAGCAGGCTCCGGCCCACGGCGAACGGCGGCGACTCCTCCGCTCCCTCTTGGACGGCAGCCACCCCACCTCGTCCCAGGGGCACGGCCTCGAGCTCTCCGTCCCACCTTTCACAAGGCTCCAGTACCACCGCTTCGGGCAGCCTCTCGCGGTCTTCACTCCCGCGCTGCCCGAACTCCGCAGCACCGCGATCCCCCTCAGCAGCGAGGGCTCTCCGACAGCATGTCCCTCCTTCCTCCCGGGTTTCGGCACCAATGTAACGAGGTTAGTAGATATAGGAAGAAGGAGGCGGGAACCGGCGAACATTCAACAAAACTTTAATATAAAATAAACAAACAAAACGAAAGTAATGCCGGCAGACCCTCGAAGGACGTCTGCCGGCCACACAAACATAACAAAACATAAAATAAAGTCCAGGCCTGGTCCTCTCTCGTCCTTCATTGTAGTCGCTCCTCCTTTTATGCCTCCGGAGCTCCTCCGTGAGAGACTCGAGGCCGGCACGCCTCGCAGGTGACGCTCATTATCACTCGCGTCACCGGCCTCGCGCCGTTCCCTCACGGCTCTCGCCCGCCCTGCTCGTCACAGAGATATAAGATGGAAAATATTTAATTGATGATTTGTCAACATAATATATAACAATACAATATATATGGAATGATTTTACCTCAAAATCCAACAATTTGACATAAAATGATAAATGCAAATTCATGTTTCTCCGCCTGGAGTCCAGCTGTTTCTGTGAATTGCACCAATTCAGCAGTTTTTAAATATATACCTCGGGAATACCTCATTATGTATTTGTAGCCTACGTAGTCATTTTGATAGTAGGCTAATATAGCTAATATACACTTACAGCCTGTGTTGCCTTCATATGGGTTATATAAGGCTTTTAATTTTTTTGTTGCTCCAGACAGATTTGTTTTTTGTTTTTTTTGGTCCAATGTGGCTCTTTGAACATTTTGGGTTGCCGACCCCTGGGTTAGATAGACAAACAGACATGATTGATAGATAGATAGATAGATAGATAGATAGATAGATAGATAGATAGATAGATAGATAGATAGATAGATAGATAGATAGATAGATAGATAGATAGATAGACAGGTTGGATAGAAAAACAGACACATACACAGATAGATATCAAGATAGATAGATATCTTCATCCAAGAGCTCAAAGATGAACTCAGGCAGCTGAAGAAAGACGCCAACTCCTCCATCACTGAACTCACAAGAGCTCTCAGAGAACTGAAAGAAGAAAACCAAACTCTCCGCACACAGATATGCAAGTTAGAGGAGGACAAAGAGAGAAAGGAAGATAACTTCTCCAGACAGCTACAAGAAATGAGAGAGCAGTTACAGAAAAACAAAGAAGACAACACAATTCACCTCAGCACAGCTCCTACTACAGACTACACAGACAGCAGGCCTGCCACAAACACACAGACACCCGCAGAAACACACACATCACCTGCCCACCCTCCTGAACCTGATCCAGATGTTCTTCTCCTCATGGACTCTAATGGAAAGTTCTTGGAGCCAAAGAAACTCTTCCCACATCAGAAAGTCACCACAAAACGATGCAGCACAACAGGCCACGCCCAGCAGATCATCAGAGACTTCACAGGACACCCCTCGTGTGTTATAATCCACACCGGGACTAATGACCTCCACTCGCTGCGCAACAACACTGCTGATGCTGTCAGGAAGATGGCAGAAATCGCCAGCAAAAAATTCCCAGAGTCCCGAATCATCATCTCCACACTTCTCCCACGACATGACACACCACCACACATCATCTACAGCATCAATGCTGAAATTTCCCGCAGATGTTCTGCTCTCCCAAACGTGCACCTGGTCCACCACCACCACATCGGCCTCCAACACCTGTATGATGGTCTCCATCTACACAAAGATGCAGTGCGTGTTTTTGCAAAAACCCTGAAGGATGCAGCCCTGGGCCGCAGCCCAACATCACCAAGACATCTATTACCGACTCCAGCACACTACCGGCCCATTCACCCCTACATGCCCAGACACACCTCTCCGACCCCGATGAGGAAAGACGTCGGCTGGACAACCATCCCACGTCATCCACCACACCCACACCCACCTATGGCTCACTACACACCTGCAAACCTGCGGTCACCAACTTCACGTCCACCTGCTGGCCATCAAACCCCCATCAGGAAGAAGAAACCAAAGCCGCCCCCACATCCACACCAAGAGAAACCCCTGCAACCGAGAGCACAGAGCTACGCCGAAGTTGTAGCCCGACCTCGTGCTCCACCCACCACCGCCACACCTGCCAGCGAACTGAGCCGGATCAGAGAGATGCTGCACACACTGTGCAACCAGCTCCTGAGCAGATAAGAACAGCATTCACAAACACAGTGCTCTATTGGAAAAAAAAAATAAATAAATAAAATACACTAATGTAAATTGTTTACCATTTTCACGTTATTTTCTCTCTGTCTTACCAAATAGGTTTTTATAAAAATATATAAGTTGTTGGAATATTCAGGGTCTTCATTCTTCAATATTTGGTTCTAAAAGCACAGACCCTGAATTTCTGAAAAATATCAAAGATGCAGATATTGTCATTCTCACTGAAACCTGGTGTAGAAATGATGTGCTTACCTACTGTCCCTCAGGCTACTATGAAGTAATTGTGCCCTCAGTCAAATTAAGTACAGTCCATCGTGGACGAGACTCGGGAGGAATTCTGGTGTGGTACAGGGAGGATCTGGCCAAACATTTCTGTTACTAAAGTTGGAAAATTTCATTGCCATCTACATTCCTCCAGCAGAATCCCCTTACCATGATGAGGAATATCTGAGCAACCTCCACACAGAAATCAGCCATTTCCAGGCCCAGGGAAATGTGCTGCTGTGTGGAGACTTTAATGCAAGAACAGGATCTGAACCTGATAACATAGATCCAAAGGGCAATGAATATGTCTTTGGCCAAAAACCCCTGAGCCTCACAAAAAATCTCCCACAAAGAAACAACCTTGACCAAACGGTAAATAAAAATGGTAAAGGGTTAGTGCAGCTCTGCCAAGCCTCGGGCCTGTACATTCTTAACGGCAGGATCAGAGGGGACTCTTTAGGGAGGTTCACGTGTTGTTCAGGTCTTGGAGCTAGTGTAGTTGACTATGCCATCACTGACATGGACCCTTCCTCCTTCAGTGCATTTACTGTCAAACAGCAAACTCCACTCTCTGACCATAACCAAACTAACATCTGCATCAAAACTCATCACACACCAGAACAAAACAGGCTGGAAACCTGCAAAATGTATCAGGTCCAGCAGAGATACAAATGGGCTCCAGACAGCCCAGACAAATTTATCAATGCCCTCAATTTGGAAGAACTAAAAAATTTAATAAATACATTCATAAATAAGAAATTTGAAACAACTAATGATGGTGTTAATTCGGCTACAAATGAAATAAATTACATATTTTAAAAAGCAGCGCATATAAGTGAATTGAAAAAGAAAAAATATACTAAAAATACCCCCAAAAATGAAAAATGACTCAGACTGCAAAACACTAAGGAAACAACTTAGAAAATGATCAAATCTGAAACATAAAGAACCAAACAACACAGACATCAGAACTGAATACTGTGCAAAACTAAAACAATACAAAGACACAATTAGAGTAAAAAAGCAACACCATCTGACCAAAAGTTTACAGGAGATAGAAAATTCAATAAATCAGAATCAGTTCTGGGATATGTGGAATAATCCGAGCACAACAAAACCACAAGACCTACCAATACAAGATGGAGAAATCTGGACAAAACATTTTGAAAATTTATATAAAGAAATCCCACCAAAACAATGAAATGACAATTATAATCTGATCAACCAAAATCTACAAACTTATGAAGACACAATTAAAAATAATAAAAATCCACTCGACTTCCCAATTACACATGAAGAATTGACAAACAAACTAAAAAGCCAAAAATGTAAGAAATCTTGTGGTGCTGACAGCATTCTGGCTGAAATGCTGAAACACAGCACACCTGAGCTGCAGACGGCTGTGCTCACATTATTCAACATTGTACTTAGTTCAGGCTGTTTTCCTGACATCTGGAGCCAAGGACTTATTACCCCAATTCATAAGAGTGGGAATAAATTGGACCCTAATAATTTCAGAGGCATTTGTGTGAGCAGTAATCTGGGGAAGTTATTTAGCAGTATTTTAAACAATAGAATTGTAAACTTCCTTACCGAACACAATGTCCTGAGCCCGAGTCAGATTGGCTTCCTTCCAAATCACAGAACAACCGACCACATTTACACCCTACACACCCTAATCAATAAACACGTAAAACAAACCAAAAACGGAAAAATATTTGCATGCTTTGTTGATTTCAAAAAAGCATTTGATTCTATTTGGCACGATGGATTATATTACAAACTTTTACAAAGCGGTGTAGGGGGTAAAGCTTACGACATTATTAAATCAATGTATTTGAACAAATGTGCAATACGAATTGGCAACAAACATACAGAATTCTTCAGCCAGAAGACAGGAGTACGGCAGGGCTGTAGCCTGAGTCCAACGCTGTTCAACATTTACATTAATGAACTAGCGGTGCAGCTGGAACGGTCTACAGCTCCCGGACTCACTCTACAAGACAAGAACATCAAGCTCTTGCTGTATGCAGATGATCTGGTGCTGCTGTCACCCACTGCACAGGGACTACAGCAGCACCTGGACCTGCTGGAGAACTACGGCCAGAACTGGGCCCTGGCAGTAAACCTCAAGAAGACCAACGTTATGGTCTTCCAGAAAAAGCCCAGATGTCAGGAACACAGATACCAGTTCAGTCTAGGCAGCACCGCCCTTGAACACACGATGCAGTACACTTACCTCGGTCTGATCATCACTGCATTGGGGAGTTTCAGCATGGCAGTGAATGCTCTCAAAGATAAAGCTCGAAGAGCTCTATACGCCATCAAGAAAAGATTCCAAAACATTGATTTACCAATTCCAATCTGGTGTAAAATCTTTGATAGTGTGATTCAGCCCATTGCGCTGTATGGAAGTGAGGTTTGGGGTCCACTCAGTGATCAGAGCTACACTAGGGACAGACATCCAACAGAAGCCCTACACACAGAATTCTGCAAAATGATCCTAAAATTACAAAGAAGAACACCCAATAATGCATGTAGGGCAGAATTAGGCCGATTCCCATTGATTATTAATATGCAAAAAAGATCCCTCAAATTCTGGATGCATCTAAAATCAAGTCCCACAGAATCGCTACATTTTAAAGCATAACAAACCCAAGAACTGAACCCCGAAAAGAGTCCCCTCAGTCAGCTGGTTCTGAGACTTACTAACCTGACTAACTCTACTAACACTAACCAGTCTCAGACCAGCACTGCTTCTCCAAACATCAAAATAAACCAAATCTTCAAACAATCTAAAAATACATATCTGGAACATTGGGATGAGGAAACTAAAACACAAAGTAAATTACAATTCTATCGAACTCTAAAATCAAATTATGAATCAGAAAAATATCTCCAAAGTGTCAAAGACACAAAGCAGAGACGGATCCTGACCAAGTACAGGCTCAGTGAGCAGTCTAGCCATCGAGACCGGCAGACACAGAAAGAGCTGGTTACCCAGAGAGCAAAGGGTGTGTGTTCACTGCAGGACAGGAGAGATCGAGACAGAGACGCACTTCCTCCTTCACTGTCAAAAATACATATCAATTAGCGATCTCTACTTCACCAAATTCAGTAACGTAATAAAGAACTTTACAGCCATGAGTGAAGTAGAACAAATAAAAAGTTAATATTAGGAGAGGGACCGACAGCACCACTGGCTGCGAGATACGTGTGGACGTGTCACAGCCTGAGAGACAGCAGGTGAATGTGTGTAATGTGTGTGTCTGACCTCAGTGTGTTTCCCTACCGTCCACCACAGTGACCTTCCGTACGTGTGTGTGTATATATTTGTTTAAACACTATGGTACCAAATGTTCAGACATGTTCTATTGTGTTACACTGTTAATTTAAGTTTAAGTCATGTTGTAATATTTGATAGCATTATAATATTTTATATTTTCTTCTATTATACAGATGTTTTTATTATTGTTATATGTATGCTTTGGCAATATTGTATTATTTGCAGTCATGCCAATAAAGCAATTTTGAATTTGAATTTAGATAGATAGATAGATAAATAGACATATATAGATAAATAGACAGACATAGACAGACAGGTTAGATAGACAGACATAGACAGACAGGTTAGATAGACAGACATAGACAGACAGGTTAGATAGATAGACAGACATAGACAGACAGGTTAGATAGACAAACAGACATAGACAGACAGGTTAGATAGACAAACAGACAGAGATAGATAGATAGACAGACAGACAGGTTAGACAGACAGATAGATAGACACAGATATACATAACATACACATACACATTATCAATACATTAACATTTTTCAAATCCGTTAAAGGATTGTTACGCTGCAATAATTAGGTCGGCCGGAACCGAGAACATTTCCTATAACACTAGATATACCTGTACATCAGAATAAGAATGGCATCTACGCTAATATCATTCTCTCTGCTTATCCTGAGGTTTGCCGGGTGCTGGATCCAGGCCGTATCCAGATCAGATGTAGAACCTGTGTCTGGACCTGACTACAACGTAGCCCAGGAGACAATGGGCCTACAGATCCAGTTCTGGCTGCATCTATAATTCAGATTTTTAATCCCCGTATCCGCTTACATATATTTATATATAATCTATTTTTAATCTCAATAATAAAAATGTATAATTCAGATTTTGATCTCCATATCCATTTACATATATTATATTTATCTTTTTTCCCAGTGTTAGCACGCTGGGTTTTTCTCCTGAGGGTTTTTTTTCCACCCCTGGGAGTCAGCCAACATTGGCTTAATGTAGCACCATCTTGTATATGTTACACATTACCACGCTTGCTTGTACAGCTTATTTTTAACCACTTCTCTTTTTTTTTCTGTGCTTCTAATATGTAAAGCTGCTTTGAAACAATTACCAATTGTAAAAAGCGCTATATAAATAAATTTGACTTGACACACCTGTAAACCTGCGGTCACCAACTTCACGTCCACCTGCTGGCAGTGGTGTAATGTAACGAAGTAATAATACTTTGTTACAGTACTTAAGTATTTTTTGGGAGAATCTGTACTTTACTTGAGTTTTTATATTTCTGTCAACTTTTACTCCACTACATTTCCTAAATAAATTGTCTACTTTTACTCCGATACATTTTCCCAAAGCATTTTCGTTACTTACTACAAAATAAAGTCGGAAGAACACAGACTGCAAGCAAGCATGTGCAAACAAGTGCTCGCACAACCGCGGTTGATTTCATTTTCCGGGTTGCGTCCGTTGCTGGAGCGACGTAGAAGAGTGCGCTCATTACGAGAGCGGCCTCTAGAGGCGAAATAAAAACTATCACTGATGCCTCGTATAGTTTGTTTTGACACGTGATGTGAGGCTGCACGTTGCACAGAGCGGATCACTTCAAAACGATTTAAAACGGACAACAAAACGGTATGTTATACAGTGTACACTACAGTACAGGATGTTTTCATATCACTATAAAGTAATCCGTTTGTTGACTGGATGCTGCAATAGTGGAGAACAGTATGTTTGCCGTCGAGGCTGAGAGGACGCTAACATTAGTAGTACCTCAAGCGGTTAAAACAATGTGACACGATTGTTACCATTCATTTGCATTAGTTTATAACTATTTGTTCGCTGTTATGCATTCATTATCCGGCGAAGTTGCATATTTAAACTGTATTCTCATCATACAGCGACAGAAGTATAACAAATCAGAAATGTAGCCTATTCAGTTTGTTTTTATCGGCACTGTAACACATATTTTGATTAGATAATCATCAATTTTTCAAAATTAGAGCCAAATAATGTGTGAAAGTATACATATAATAGACATGCTATGCCTTTGTGTTTAAAGATGGTAATTTTTAAGCATGACTGATTTATATGAAATAGTAACATTTTACAATAAGAGTACATTTGTAACATTAAATAAGGTTAATAAAAGTATTGTTCATTTTTAAAGTTGCCTCTTACATTAGTTATAATGCACTATGAATTAACATGAACAAATGTATAATTAATATATTAGTATTTTTTATGTATAAAAATTACAATAAACATTTAGCCATTTTTTTAATTTAAAGAAACAAAATGTAAGAGAGTTAAAACTGAACACAATCTTGCCGCTCAAACTGTGTATAGAACAATTTTTAATAATATTTTTTTGCTCCTTTTGTATTTTACATTTACTTGTACTTTTACTTTCAATACTTAAGTACATTTAATATAAAAAAATACTTTTCGTACTTGAGTACAAAAAATATCACATACTTTAAAACTTTTACTCCAGTACAGAGGTGTCAAGTAACGAAGTACAAATACTTCGTTACCTTACTTAAGTAGAAATTTCGGGTATCTATACTTTACTGGAGTAATTATTTTTCAGCTTACTTTTTACTTCTACTCCTTACATTTTCACGCAATTATCTGTACTTTCTACTCCTTACATTTTAAAAATAGCCTCGTTACTCTTATTTCATTTCGGCTTGTTTTCATTCCGGCTTTAAAAAAAAAAAAAAAACTATCCAGATAAATCGCGCCATCCGGATAGAGTGAATTTGATTGTGGTTGGATGAGAAGATAAAACATATAACGTACCATTCTGACACCCTATTGGTTTGTACGTAATCCATCACACCTGCACATCAAATCACGTCACACTCCAGCAAGGAGGACTAAAAGGTGCGTTCACGCGGCCTTGTAATTCCTGTAGTTACGAGATTCGAGCTTGTAAAAAGCGTTCACGTCCTCGTAGAGATCGTAATTACAGCTTGTAAGCTGGTAGTTTTCTGAGATCTCCCACATGTTCCACCTGACCGCTGTAGATTCATTTAGGTGTTGATAGTGGTGTCATGGAAACGCATAATTCCTAGTCCAAGGACCAAAAGGACGTGAACAGCTCCGAATATAACGTCACGTGTTGTCATGTCAAGATTCCGGTAAATACGAGGTGACGTGAACGCAGTAATAGTCAGTGTTGGGGGCATTACTCAAAAAAGATGATTTCTTATAAGTTATTATTTCTACACTACTGGCTCATTTAGGCTATCAAACGGGTGCTTTCTCTTCGTCCTCTGCAAATTAAGCTAGGTAACGTAATGTTAGTTCGATAGAGAGACGTTTAAATCGTATACCGGTTTTTAAACTTTTTTTTTATTTTTTTTAAGCGCGACCCTTTTATTTATGTGACACAGTCATATACAACTAAACAAGCCAAAACGAATTAATTTAAAACGAAACTTAAGGTAAACCTGCATTGCTCTCATGGTATACCTCTCTCTTTCAGTGAAGTGGAGCAGTGCTCTTGCTGAATGGCACGGATTGCACTACAGACTATTGTACCTTTTATATGTTTTTTTTTTTTAAAACTGTATTTTATTTTTCATAACGAACAAGCTGCGATGTAACGTTTCCAGTGCTTTGTTGTGTGCGCGTGAGGCGCAGGCGCGATCAAACAGCTGTCTTTAAAGGGGACTTGCCTCATCGTCATGGCAACGGTTCGTGAACAGGTCAGATTACGTCAGAGTTTGTTGGATGCTCAGACGACCAAACAAACGCCGATTAAAGGTGCCCTAGATTCAAAAATTGAATTTATCTTGGCATAGTTAAATAACAAGAGTTCAGTACATGGAAATGACATACAGTGAGTCTCAAACTCCATTGTTTCCTCCTTCTTATATAAATCTCATTTGTTTAAAAGACCTCCGAAGAACAGGCGAATCTCAACATAACAACACCCACTGTCACGTAACAGTCGGGGTGTACGCCCCAATATTTGCATATGCCCGCCCATGTTCCCAACATTATGAAAGGCATTAGACAAGGGCAGGCATTAACGTCTGGAGCAGCACAACCGAACCATCAGACTAGGTAAGCAAGCAAGAACAATAGAGAAAAATGGCAGATGGAACAATAATAACTGACATGATTCATGATAACATCATATTTTTAGTGATATTTGTAAACTGTATTTCTAAATGTTTTGTTAGCATGTTGCTAATGTACTGTTAAATGTGGTTAAAGTTACCATCGTTTCTTACTGTATTCACGGAGACAAGAGCCGTCGTTATTTTCATTTTTAAACACTTGCAGTCTGTATAATTCATAAACACAACTTCATTCTTTATAAATCTCTCCAACAGTGTAGCATTAGCTGTTAGCCACAGAGCACAGCCTCAAATTCATTCAGAATGTAAACAATATAACAGTATACAATACTCACATAATCCGACGCATACATGCCGCATGCATGACGAACACTTTGTAAAGATCCATTTGAGGGTGTAAACTTTGTTTATGTACTGTTTAAGGCAAGCGCAAGCTTGGGGGCAGAGAGCATGAGAATTAAAGGGGCAGTAGCATAAATCGGCTCATATTTAATGATGCCCCAAAATAGGTAGTTAAAAAAATTAATTAAAAAAAATCTATGGAGTATTTTGAGCTGAAACTTCACAGACACATTCAGGGGACACCTTAGACTTATATTACATCTTGTAAAAAAACATTCGATGGCACCTTTAAACATGTTCAGTCGGGTAAACAGACTCCGACCAACGCCAACACCTATCCAACAAACTCCAACAGAGAGTTTGCTGGCGTTTGTTGGTGCGGTGTGAACTGAAACAGCTGAAAACAGCTGGCAGGTGTTAATGTCAAGCCCTGATTGTTACTAAGCCTGCCCTGGGTACACCAAAACTACCCGCATTTTTCTTGTCCGTTGCCCTCACAAATTTCTGCAGTTAAGCTTGGATGTACATTTACATTCCAATAAAGGTTATTAATGCCTCTGAATTTTGACTTTTTGCACCATTAGAATACTTATAGGCAACTAGTCATGATATCTTCCACTCCATGAAACCCATGTTAATGGTCAGTAGTACACATATATGGTGCTTTAATGTATTTGCATTGTACTAAAATGCGTTCATTTTCAATGGACATATATGCGGCTGAAACGGGTAGCCTAGTGCATCCCAAATTTTTCAACATTAACATTTTAATATAACATTATGGTCATTATGGCCTTTAGAAAAATGTTTTTTTGAGGAGGTGGAGTACACAATAGGCCCCTGTGGCACGGCCTAAGCTTTTGTCCTTAATGGCATTTTTTCCCCTACATTACTTTTACTTTTATACTTTAAGTAGTTTTGAAACCAGTACTTTTATACTTTTACTTGAGTAAAAAGCTTGAGTTGATACTTGAACTTCTACAGAAGTATTTTTAAACCCTAGTATCAATACTTCTACTTGAGTAATGAATGTGAATACTTTTGACACCAGTGCTCCAGTAACATTCTGAACAGCAACTTTAACATCTACCAAAGTCATTTTCTGGTAAGATATCTATACTTTTACTCAAGTATGGTTTTCGAGTACTTTATACACCACTGCCTGCTGGCCATCAAGCCCCCATCAGGAAGAAGAAACCAAAGCCACACCAAGCGAAACCCCTGCAACCGAGAGCACAGAGCTACGCTGAAGCTGTAGCCCGACCTCCTGCTCCACCCACCACCGCCACACCTGCCAGCGAACTGAGCCAGATCAGAGAGATGCTGCACACACTGTGCAACCAGCTCCTGAGCAGATAAGAACAGCATTCACAAACACAGTGCTCTATTGGGGGAAAAAAAAAAAAATACACTAATGTAAATTGTTTACCATTTTCACGTTATTTTCTCTGTCTTACCAAATAAGTTTATCTTTAATAATACTAATGCGTTCATTTCAAATAAGTTGTTGGAATATTCAGGGTCTTCATTATTCAATATTTGGTTCTAAAAGCACAGACCCTGAATTTCTGAAAAAAATCTAAGATGCAGATATTGTCATTCTCACTGAAACCTGGTGTAGAAATGATGTGCTTACCTACTGTCCCTCAGGCTACTATGAAGTAATTGTGCCCTCAGTTAAATTAAGTACAGTCCATCGTGGACGAGACTCGGGAGGAATTCTGGTGTGGTACAGGGAGGATCTGGCCAAACACATTTCTGTTACTACAGCTGGAAAATTTCATTGCTGGTTAAAAATAAAAAAACAAATAGGCATTTCAAGCACTGACACTTATATCTGTGCCATCTACATTCCTTCAGCAGAATCCCCTTACCATGATGAGGAATATCTGAACAACCTCCACACTGAAATCAGCCATTTCCGGCAGGATCAGAGGGGACTCTTTAGGGAGGTTCACGTGTTGTTCAGGTCTTGGAGCTAGTGTAGTTGACTATGCCATCACTCACATGGACCCTTTCTCCTTCAGTGCATTTACTGTCAAACAGCAAACTCCACTCTCTGACCATAACCAAACTAACGTCTACATCAAAACTCATCACACACCAGAACAAAACAGGCTGGAAACCTGCAAAATGTATCAGGTCCAGCAGAGATACAAATGGGCTCCAGACAGCCCAGGCAAATTTATCCATGCCCTCAATTCGGAAAAACTAAAAAATGTAATAAATACATTCATAAATAAGAAATTTGAAACAACTAAAGATGGTGTTAATTTGGCTACAAATGAAATTAATTACATATTTAAAAAAGCAGCACATAGAAGTGAATTGAAAAAGAAAGGCAAAATATATACTAAAAATACCCCAAAAAATAAAAAAATGGTTTGACTCAGACTGCAAAACACTAAGGAAACAACTTAGAAAATTATCAAATCTGAAACATAAAGAACCAAACAACACAGACATCAGAAGTGAATACTGTTCAAAACTAAAACAATACAAAAGACACAATTAGAGTGAATAAGCAACACCATCTAACCAAAAGTTTACAGGAAATAGAACATTCAATCAATCAGAATCAGTTCTGGGATATGTGGAATAATCTGAGCACAACAAAACCACAAGACCTACCAATACAAGATGGAGAAATCTGGACAAAACATTTTGAAAATTTATATAAAGAAATCCTACCAAAACAACTCAATGACAATTATAATCTGATCAACCAAAATCTACAAACTTATGAAGACACAATTAAAAACAATCAAAATCCACTCGACTTCCTAATTACACATGAAGAATTGACAAACAAACTCAAAAGCCAAAAATGTAAGAAATCTTGTGGTGCTGACAGCATTCTGGGTGAAATGCTGAAACACAGCACACCTGAGCTGCAGACGGCTGTGCTCAAATTATTCAACATTGTACTTAGTTCAGGCTGTTTTCCTGACATCTGGAGCCAAGGACTTATTACCCCAATTCATAAGAGTGGGAATAAATTGGACCCTAATAATTTCAGAGGCATTTGTGTGAGCAGTAATCTGGGGAAGTTATTTAGCAGTATTTTAAACAATAGAATTGTAAACTTCCTTACCGAACACAATGTCCTGAGTCCGAGTCAGATTGGCTTCCTTCCAAATCACAGAACAACTGACCACATTTACACCCTACACCCTAATCAATAAACACGTAAAACAGACCAAAAATGGAAAAATATTTGCATGCTTTGTCGATTTCAAAAAAGCATTTGATTCTATTTGGCACGACGGATTATATTACAAACTTTTACAAAGCGGTGAAGGGGGTAAAGCTTACGACATTATTAAATCAATGTATTCGAACAACAAATGTGCAATGCGAATTGGCAACAAACAGAATTCTTTAGCCAGAAGACAGGAGTACGGCAGGGCTGTAGCCTGAGTCCAACGCTGTTCAACATTTACATTAATGAACTAGCGGTGCAGTTGGAACGGTCTACAGCTTCCGGACTCACTCTACAAGACAAGAACATCAAGCTCTTGCTGTATGCAGATGATCTGGTGCTGCTGTCACCCACTGCACAGGGACTACATCAGCACCTGGACCTGCTGGATGACTACTGCCCGAACTGGGCCCTGTCAGTAAACCTCAAGAAGACCAACGTTATGGTCTTCCAGAAAAAGCCCAGATGTCAGGAACACAGATACCAGTTCAGTCTAGGCAGCACCGCCCTTGAACACACGATGCAGTACACTTACCTCGGTCTGATCATCACTGCATTGGGGAGTTTCAGCATGGCAGTGAATGCTCTCAAAGATAAAGCTCGAAGAGCTCTATACGCCATCAAGAAAAGATTCCAAAACATTGATTTACCAATTCCAATCTGGTGTTTGATAGTGTGATTCAG